>NC_088420.1:12185041-12325041 GCF_034236695.1 Oncorhynchus nerka | reverse complement strand
CAGCCACTATGTAGGGAATAGGGTGACATAGGGCTCTGGTCGAAAACAGCCACTATGTAGGGAATAGGGTGACATAGGGCTCTGGCCACTATGTAGGGAATAAAGCATCCACTATGTAGGGAATAGGGTGACATAGGGCTCTGGTCGAAAGCAGCCACTATGTAGGGAATAGGGTGACATAGGGCTCTGGTCGAAAGCAGCCACTATGTAGGGAATAGGGTGCTGTTTTGAACACAGCCCCAGTAGATGCAGAGATGGGGGCTGGTGTGATATGGGTCATACAAAGATCAGAAAATGAATTAGAGTGGACCATTATATCTTAGATTTGTTGAAGATGTAAAGAATATTTGATTGTCTGTGACATGTAATGAGGCGCAACCAGACGCTGCTCATGACACATTTATGAAATCTCTTACTCCAGTTACTAATATGCATGCACACATTAGGAAAATGACTGTAAAAATTGTTTATTTCACCGTTGATTGATCAGGGATTGAAAAACTGTATGGTTGAGAGGGATGAGACAAAAGGAATGGCATATAAGTCTGGCTGCAAAGCCGATTGGCAAACATACGGTATTTTGAAAAATCATGTGACTAAACTAAACTGAAAAGAAGAAGAAACTGTACAATGAAACAAAGGTAAATGAAATAAAGGATAATAGTAAATCGCTTTCGAGCTTCAATTACATTTTGGGAGAAAAGGTGAACTCAGCTCCCTCATTCATTGAATCAGATGACTCATTCATGACAAAACCCACGGATATTGCCAACTTATTTCATTTTTCATTGGGAAGATTAGCAAACTTCAGCATGACATGTTTAACCCTAGATTGTAAACTGTCATGTTCAAAACATATTGATTCAAAGGTAGCTAAGACGGGAAGAGGTCTCTTTAATAAAGCGCTGCTCTGCTTTCTTGACATCACTATTAACAAAACAAGTCCTACAGGCCCTAGTTTTGTTGCTCCTGGACTACTGCCCAGTCATATGGTCAAGTGCCACAAATAGGGACAATAAAAATGGCCCAAAACAGAGCAGCACGGCTGGCCCTTAAATGAGAGCTAAGACATCAATGACATGCATGTCAATCTCTCCTGGCTTAAAGTAGAGGAAAGATTGACTGCATCACCACTTGTCTTTGTGAGAGTTATGAAATGTTGAAGGCATGGAACTGTCTGTTCAAATGACTAGAACACAGCTCAGACACCCATACATATCAAACAAGACATGTCACCAGAGGTTTCTTCACAGTCCAGAACAGACTCTGGGAAAAGCACAGCACTACATAGAGCCGTGACTACATGGAAATCTATTCCACATCGAGTAACTCATACTAGCAGACATCTCTGATTTAAAAAGAAAAACAGATAAAAGTACACCTTATGGAACAGCGTGGACTGTGAAGAGACACACACACAGGCAAACACACACGCATACGCACACACATGCTAACACACACACACACACTCTACACACACGTACATTGCAATATTGTTATGTTGCTATATTATGGATTCTCTATTGTAGGCACGTTGTGGTAGCGTGGTGGTGTAATAATGTGTTGTATTGTAGATATATAGTGGTAGAGTAGTGTGTATTAATGTGTTATATTGTAGATATGTTGTGGTAGTGTAGTGTTAATAATGTGTTGTATTGTAGATATGTTGTGGTACAGTAGTGGTGTAATAATGTGTTGTATTGCAGATATGTTGTGGTAGAGTAGTGGTGTAATAATGTATTGTATTGTAGATATGTTGTGGTAGAGTAGTGTGTAATAATGTGTTGTATTGTAGATGTGTTGTGGTAGAGTAGTGTGTAATAATGTATTGTAGATATGTTGTGGTAGAGTAGTGGTGTAATAATGTAGATATGTTGTGGTAGAGTAGTGGTGTAATAATGTGTTGTAGATATGTTGTGGTAGAGTAGTGTGTAATAATGTATTGTAGATATGTTTGTAGTGTGTAATAATGTGTTGTAGTAGAGTGTTGTGTAATAATGTGTAATAATGTTGATATTGTAGATATGTAATTGTGTTATGTTGTAGAGTAGTGTGTAATAATAGATATGTTTGTAGATATGTTGTGTAGATAGAGTAGTGTGTAATAATGTATTGTAGATATGTTGTAATAATGTATTGTAGATATGTTGTGGTAGAGTGTGTGTAATAATGTATTGTATTGTAGATATGTAGTGGTAGAGTAGTGGTGTAATAATGTATTGTAGATATGTTTGTAGAGTGGTGTAATAATGTGTTGTATTGTAGTGTGTAATAATGTATTGTAGATATGTTGTGGTAGAGTAGTGGTGTAATAATGTATTGTATTGTAGATATGTAGTGGTAGAGTAGTGGTGTAATAATGTATTGTATTGTAGATATATAGTGGTAGAGTAGTGTGTAATAATGTGTTGTATTGTAGATATGTAGTGGTAGAGTAGTGGTGTAATAATGTGTTGCATTGTAGATATGTAGTGGTAGAGTAGTGTGTAATAATGTATTGTATTGTAGATATGTTGTGGTAGAGTAGTGTGTAATAATGTGTGGTCTCTCCTTCACTGCAGCCGAGGTGAGTAAGACATTTAAACGTGTTAACCCTCGCAAGGCTGCAGGCCCAGACGGCATCCCCAGCCGCGCCCTCAGAGCATGCGCAGACCAGCTGGCCGGTGTGTTTACGGACATATTCAATCAATCCCTATACCAGTCTGCTGTTCCCACATGCTTCAAGAGGGCCACCATTGTTCCTGTTCCCAAGAAAGCTAAGGTAACTGAGGTAAACGACTACCGCCCCGTAGCACTCACTTCCGTCATCATGAAGTGCTTTGAGAGACTAGTCAAGGACCATATCACCTCCACCCTACCTGATACCCTAGACCCACTCCAATTTGCTTACCGCCCAAATAGGTCCACAGACGATGCAATCTCAACCACACTGCACACTGCCCTAACCCACCTGGACAAGAGGAATACCTATGTGAGAATGCTGTTCATCGACTACAGCTCGGCATTCAACACCATAGTACCCTCCAAGCTCGTCATCAAGCTCGAGACCCTGGGTCTCGACCCCGCCCTGTGCAACTGGGTTCTGGACTTCCTGACGGGCTGCCCCTAGGTGGTGAGGGTAGGTAACAACATCTCCTCCCCGCTGATCCTCAACACGGGGGCCCCACAAGGGTGCGTTCTGAGCCCTCTCCTGTACTCCCTGTTCACCCACGACTGCGTGGCCATGCACGCCTCCAACTCAATCATCAAGTTTGCGGACGACACAACAGTGGTAGGCTTGATTACCAACAACGACGAGACGGCCTACAGGGAGGAGGTGAGGGCCCTCGGAGTGTGGTGTCAGGAAAATAACCTCACACTCAACGTCAACAAAACTAAGGAGATGATTGTGGACTTCAGGAAACAGCAGAGGGAACACCCCCCTATCCACATCGATGGATCAGTAGTGGAGAGGGTAGCAAGTTTTAAGTTCCTCGGCATACACATCACAGACAAACTGAATTGGTCCACTCACACTGACAGCGTCGTGAAGAAGGCGCAGCAGCGCCTCTTCAACCTCAGGAGGCTGAAGAAATTCGGCTTGTCACCAAAAGCACTCACAAACTTCTACAGATGCACAATCGAGAGCATCCTGGCGGGCTGTATCACCGCCTGGTACGGCAACTGCTCCGCCTCAACCGTAAGGCTCTCCAGAGGGTAGTGAGGTCTGCACAACGCATCACCGGGGCAAACTACCTGCCCTCCAGGACACCTACACCACCCGATGTTACAGGAAGGCCATAAAGATCATCAAGGACATCAACCATCCGAACCACTGCCTGTTCACCCCGCTATCATCCAGAAGGCGAGGTCAGTACAGGTGCATCAAAGCTGGGACCGAGAGACTGAAAAACAGCTTCTATCTCAAGGCCATCAGACTGTTAAACAGCCACCACTAACATTGAGTGGCTGCTGCCAACACACTGTCATTGACACTGACCCAACTCCAGCCACTTTAATAATGGGAAATGATGTAAATATATCACTAGCCACTTTAAACAATGCTACCTTATATAATGTTACTTACCCTACATTATTCATCTCATATGCATATGTATATACTGTACTCTAGATCATCGACTGCATTCTTATGTCACTAGCCACTTTGTTTACTTTGTCTACATACTCATCTCATATGTATATACTGTACTCGATACCATCTACTGTATGCTGCTCTGTACCATCACTCATTCATATATCCTTATGTACATATTCCTTATCCCCTTACACTGTGTATAAGACAGTAGTTTTGGAATTGTTAGTTAGATTACTTGTTGGTTATCACTGCATTGTCGGAACTAGAAGCACAAGCATTTCGCTACACTCGCATTAACATCTGCTAACCATGTGTATGTGACAAATAAAATTTGATTTGATGATTTGATTTGATTTGAATGTGTTGTATTGTAGATATGTTGTGGTAGAGTAGTGTGTAATAATGTGTTGCATTGTAGATATGTAGTGGTAGAGTAGTGGTGTAATAATGTATTGTATTGTAGATATGTTGTGGTGTAATAATGTGTTGCATTGTAGATATGTTGTGGTACAGTAGTGGTGTAATAATGTATTGTATTGTAGATATGTTGTGGTACAGTAGTGGTGTAATAATGTATTGTATTGTAGATATGTAGTGGTAGAGTAGTGGTGTAATAATGTGTTGCATTGTAGATATGTAGTGGTAGAGTAGTGGTGTAATAATGTGTTGTATTGTAGATATGTTGTGTTGTAATAATGTGTTGTATTGTAGATATGTTGTGGTAGAGTAGTGGTGTAATAATGTATTGTAGATATGTTGTGGTAGAGTAGTGGTGTAATAATGTATTGTAGATATGTTGTGGTAGAGTAGTGTGTAATAATGTATTGTATTGTAGATATGTAGTGGTGTAATAATGTGTTGTATTGTAGATATGTTGTGGTAGAGTAGTGTGTAATAATGTGTTGTATTGTAGATATGTTGTGGTAGAGTAGTGTGTAATAATGTGTTGTATTGAAGATATGTTGTGGTAGAGTAGTTATCTAATGATGTATTGTATTGTAGATATGTTGTGGTAGAGTAGTGTGTAATAATGTATTGTATTGTTGATATGTTGTGGTAGAGTAGTGGTGTAATAATGTGTTGTATTGTAGATATGTTGTGGTAGAGTAGTGGTGTAATAATGTTGTGTAATGGACTGTTTTATTTTGTATATAACTGCCATCCAGGAACTCTATACCAGGCGGTGTCAGGCCCAAAGAATTGTCAAAGTCTCCAGGCAGCCAAGTGATAGACTGTTCTCTCTGCTACCGCACGGCAAGCGGTAACGGAGCGCCAAGTCTGGGTCCAAAAGGCTCCTGAACAGCTTCTACCCCAAGTCATTAGACTGCTGAACAGCTTATACCCCCAAGCCTTAAGACTGCTGAACAGCTTATAACCCAAAGCCATAAGACTGCTGAACAGCTTCTACCCCCAAGCCATTAGACTGCTGAACAGCATCTACCCCCAAGTCATTAGACTGCTGAACAAATTCTACCCCAAAGCCATAAGACTGCTGAACAGTTAATAAAATGGCCACCCAGACCATTCACATTGATCCCCCCCTTTATTATTTTATTATTTATCATAATTTCTTTTCACTGGCTCTATGTACACTCACTACACTCTACCCATGCACTTACACATACACACACACTACACACACACGCCTGGATTATAGGACCTGCACTGCTTCCTGTGTGAGGAAAGGTCGTACTCTACACATGTTGTAGAATTTAAACCTGCAGGATAGAGTCACTTCTTTGATGTTTGCAGAGAAAGACAGGGCTTTTATCCAGGGTCACGCCAAGTTCTTTGCTCCCTGGGAGGTGGACACCGTTCAGTTGTCAACCGTGATGGAGAGGTCTTGGAGCAGGCAGGCCTTCCCTTAGAGGAAGAGCAGCTCAGTCTTGTTGAGGTTGAGCTTGAGGTGGTGGGCCAACATCCAAGCTGAGAGGTTTGCCAGGGACACAGGGATACGTGATGCCCGGGGCTCTAAATGAAAAATGATCATGCTACCAAGTTAAGAGCACCACATTCAATTTAGGAGCACCACATTCAATTTAGGAGCACCACATTCAATTTAGGAACACCACATTCAATTTAGGAACACCACATTCAATTTAGCAGCACCACATTCAATTTAGAACACCACATTCAATTTAGGAACACCACATTCAATTTAGGAGCACCACATTCAATTTAGGAGCACCACATTCAATTTAGGAGCACCAGAAAATGAGATGTATTAAATTGATTGAGATACAGTCTATATTGGACCTATATGAATTCTAGCTACTTTTGAATCAAATGTTGTGCCCTAGAAACTAATATTTAACACTGTAAATACATAAATTTATTATAAAAGCTAAAATGTTAATATGAATACCTGTCATTGAAATTACAAAGTAATTTGTGGAATATTAGGTTTTTACATTGTGAAAATGCACCATTTTCCTATTGAGATGCATTAAGTTGAAAATGTTACACTGTCTCTTTAAAAACGTCAGGCTTGTGATGAGGACATGCAAGAGATCTGTTATTCATTCATTGCATTCTTTATTTGTCAGTGATTCCATCATCATGATCATTGATCTCCTGAAGAAGCTATCCCTTTCCTTTCTTACTGTGTCCTCCAATGTTTGGATATACTGGTAAAGTTACCAGGTTGTTAGCTAGAGGAGGATATGTTGGTTCACGGTGGATATATCTAGGAGGATGAGAACAGTGGAGAGAGGTCAGCCTTGGCAGAACGGAGAGCCTGAGTGACAGAGGAGAACGGTCTCAGTTGAGTGTCGTGGAGCCAACACACACACGCACACACACACCCTACATCATACCAACACATCAACACACATACAAGTATCAAGACCAAACCTAACAGCATAATTAATCAATGTTTCTCCAAAAACACCCGCAGTCTGGTCACCGAACGGTGTTGTTGAGCGACTTAACTGTAAACTGCTATTAGCCCCTTAACTTTCCCATCGCCTTTGACTTCATGTTTCCCCACTAATGCAAATGCTTAAGTAGCAATTAAAAATAATAAGCGCCACACAATAACCAGAAAGCGTTGGCAGCAGGGCGTACAGAGCTGTGTAATTATAAAGTGTCTTTGTTCGCACAGAGAGAGGCACTAATTTTAGCACCCCAAGTTGTGACCCAATACCATGATTGGCGTAATCAAGGCTTTCTTCTGCATCTCAGTTATGCCTCACCCCTCTGACATCATTGCCCGTTTAATCAACAATAACAAAGGCGCTGGGTGCGAACAGTTGCCCCGGTTTCCCCTAATGCGGATTCCATCTTTAACTTAGGGCATTTACTTGATAGGGCATAATTAGCACATTTCCATGAACCAGCTGAGTTGCACATTGCACATATGCCTTCCACAAAGCCATATCTACCATCCTCACAGAGACAGCTAGTACCTGTTACTAAGGCCATGATCCTGTTTCACTGTATAAAAAAATAGTCCCAGCAGGCCCACACAGTCCATTGACCACACATCCTGTTGTTTAACTCAGTTATTAAGATAGCAGAGCTTTTTCCCGTGTAAATGTAAAGCCAAATCCGCCAAAATATGTAGGGGGAAATGTAAAAGGTAATTACATATTGAAGGGAAATCCCTTTAATAAAACACAGCTCTGCCACACAGTTTGATTTTACTTTCATCTCGAGATGACAAAATGTTGCCTGATGTCCATAATGAGACAGAGGTGACATGGTGGGGTCTTAATGAGACAGAACAGGACATGGTGGGGTCTTAATGAGACAGAACAGGACATGGTGGGGTCTTAATGAGAAAGAACAGGACATGGTGGGGTCTTAATGAGACAGAACAGGACATGGTGGGGTCTTAATGAGACAGAACAGGACATGGTGGGGTCTTAATGAGACAGAACAGGACATGGTGGGGTCTTAATGAGACAGAACAGGACATGGTGGGGTCTTAGAGACAGAACAGGACATGGTGGGGTCTTAATGAGACAGAACAGGACATGGTGGGGTCTTAATGAGACAGAACAGGACATGGTGGGGTCTTAATGAGACAGAACAGGACATGGTGGGGTCTTAATGAGACAGAACAGGACATGGTGGGGTCTTAATGAGACAGAACAGGACATGGTGGGGTCTTAATGAGACTTAATGAGACAGAACAGGACATGGTGGGGTCTTAATGAGACAGAGGACAGGACATGGTGGTGGGGTCTTAATGAGACAGAACAGGACATGGTGGGGTAATGAGACAGAACAGGAATGAGACAGAACAGGACATGGTGGGGTCTTAATGAGACAAGGACATGGTGGGGAACAGGACATGGTGGGGTAATGAGACAGAACAGGACATGGTGGGGTCTTAATGAGACAGAACAGGACATGGTGGGGTCTTAATGAGACAGAACAGGACATGGTGGGGTCTTAATGAGACAGAACAGGACATGGTGGGGTCTTGTCTTAATGAGACAGAACAGGGTGGGGTCTTAATGAGACAGAACAGGACATGGTGGGGTCTTAATGAGACAGAACAGGACATGGTGGGGTCTTAATGAGACAGAACAGGACATGGTGGGGTCTTAGAGACAGAACAGGACATGGTGGGGTTAATGAGACAGAACAGGACATGGTGGGGTCTTAATGAGACAGAACAGGACATGGTGGGGTCTTAATGAGACAGAACAGGACATGGTGGGGTCTTAATGAGACAGAACAGGACATGGTGGGGTCTTAATGAGACAGAACAGGACATGGTGGGGTCTTAATGAGACAGAACAGGACATGGTGGGGTCTTAATGAGACAGAACAGGACATGGTGGGGTCTTAGAGACAGAACAGGACATGGTGGGGTCTTAATGAGACAGAACAGGACATGGTGGGGTCTTAATGAGACAGAACAGGACATGGTGGGGTCTTAATGAGACAGAACAGGACATGGTGGGGTCTTAATGAGACAGAACAGGACATGGTGGGGTCTTAGAGACAGAACAGGACATGGTGGGGTCTTAATGAGACAGAACAGGACATGGTGGGGTCTTAATGAGACAGAACAGGACATGGTGGGGTCTTAATGAGACAGAACAGGACATGGTGGGGTCTTAATGAGACAGAACAGGACATGGTGGGGTCTTAGAGACAGAACAGGACATGGTGGGGTCTTAATGAGACAGAACAGGACATGGTGGGGTCTTAATGAGACAGAACAGGACATGGTGGGGTCTTAATGAGACAGAACAGGACATGGTGGGGTCTTAATGAGACAGAACAGGACATGGTGGGGTCTTAAGAGACAGAACAGGACTTAATGAGACAGAACAGGACATGGTGGGGTCTTAATGAGACAGAACAGGACATGGTGGGGTCTTAATGAGACAGAACAGGACATGGTGGGGTCTTGAGACAGAACAGGACATGGTGGGGTCTTAATGAGACAGAACAGGACATGGTGGGGTCTTAGAGACAGAACAGGACATGGTGGGGTCTTAATGAGACAGAACAGGACATGGTGGGGTCTTGAGACAGAACAGGACATGGTGGGGTCTTAGAGACAGAACAGGACATGGTGGGGTCTTAATGAGACAGAACAGGACATGGGGTCTTAATGAGACAGAACAGGACATGGTGGGGTCTTAATGAGACAGAACAGGACATGGTGGGGTCTTAATGAGACAGAACAGGACATGGTGGGGAGACAGAACAGGACATTAATGAGACAGAACAGGACAGTGGGGTCTTAGAGACAGGACATGGTGGGGTCTTAGAGACAGAACAGGACATGGTGGGGTCTTAATGAGACAGAACAGGACATGGTGGGGTCTTGAGACAGGACATGGTGGGGTCTTAATGAGACAGAACAGGACATGGTGGGGTCTTAATGAGACAGAACAGGACATGGTGGGGTCTTAGAGACAGAACAGGAATGGTGGGGTCTTGAGACAGAACAGGACATGGTGGGGTCTTAATGAGACAGAACAGGACATGGTGGGGTCTTAATGAGACAGAACAGGACATGGTGGGGTCTTAATGAGACAGAACAGGACATGGTGGGGTCTTAATGAGACAGAACAGGACATGGTGGGGTCTTAATGAGACAGAACAGGACATGGTGGGGTCTTAATGAGACAGAACAGGACATGGTCTTAATGAGACAGAACAGGTCTTGGGGTCTTAATGAGACAGAACAGGACATGGTGGGGTCTTAATGAGACAGAACAGGACATGGTGGGGTCTTAATGAGACAGAACAGGACATGGTGGGGTCTTAATGAGACAGAACAGGACATGGTGGGGTCTTAATGAGACAGAACAGGACATGGTGGGGTCTTAATGAGACAGAACAGGACATGGTGGGGTCTTATGAGACAGAACAGGACATGGTGGGGTCTTAATGAGACAGAACAGGACATGGTGGGGTCTTAATGAGACAGAACAGGACATGGTGGGGTCTTAATGAGACAGAACAGGACATGGTGGGGTCTTATGAGACAGAACAGGACATGGTGGGGTCTTATGAGACAGAACAGGACATGGTGGGGTCTTAATGAGACAGAACAGGACATGGTGGGGTCTTAATGAGACAGAACAGGACATGGTGGGGTCTTAATGAGACAGAACAGGACATGGTGGGGTCTTAATGAGACAGAACAGGACATGGTGGGGTCTTAATGAGACAGAACAGGACATGGTGGGGTCTTAATGAGACAGAACAGGACATGGTGGGGTCTTAATGAGACAGAACAGGACATGGTGGGGTCTTAGAGACAGAACAGGACATGGTGGGGTCTTAATGAGACAGAACAGGACATGGTGGGGTCTTAATGAGACAGAACAGGACATGGTGGGGTCTTAATGAGACAGAACAGGACATGGTGGGGTCTTAGAGACAGAACAGGACATGGTGGGGTCTTAATGAGACAGAACAGGACATGGTGGGGTCTTAATGAGACAGAACAGGACATGGTGGGGTCTTATGAGACAGAACAGGACATGGTGGGGTCTTAATGAGACAGAACAGGACATAGAGACAGAACAGGACATGGTGGGGTCTTAATGAGACAGAACAGGACATGGTGGGGTCTTAATGAGACAGAACAGGACATGGTGGGGTCTTAGAGACAGAACAGGACATGGTGGGGTCTTAATGAGACAGAACAGGACATGGTGGGGTCTTAATGAGACAGAACAGGACATGGTGGGGTCTTAATGAGACAGAACAGGACATGGTGGGGTCTTAATGAGACAGAACAGGACATGGTGGGGTCTTAGAGACAGAACAGGACATGGTGGGGTCTTAATGAGACAGAACAGGACATGGTGGGGTCTTAATGAGACAGAACAGGACATGGTGGGGTCTTAATGAGACAGAGGACACTTAATGAGACAGAACAGGACATGGTGGGGTCTTAATGAGACAGAACAGGACATGGTGGGGTCTTAATAATGAGACAGAACAGGACATGGTGGGGTCTTAATGAGACAGAACAGGACATGGTGGGGTCTTAGAGACAGAACAGGACATGGTGGGGTCTTAATGAGACAGAACAGGACATGGTGGGGTCTTAATGAGACAGAACAGGACATGGTGGGGTCTTAATGAGACAGAACAGGACATGGTGGGGTCTTATGAGACAGAACAGGACATGGTGGGGTCTTAATGAGACAGAACAGGACATGGTGGGGTCTTAATGAGACAGAACAGGACATGGTGGGGTCTTAATGAGACAGAACAGGACATGGTGGGGTCTTAAGAGACAGAACAGGACATGGAACAGGGACAGGTCTTAATGAGACAGAACAGGACATGGTGGGGTCTTAATGAGACAGAACAGGACATGGTGGGGTCTTAATGAGACAGAACAGGACATGGTGGGGTCTTAATGAGACAGAACAGGACATGGTGGGGTCTTAGAGACAGAACAGGACATGGTGGGGTCTTAATGAGACAGAACAGGACATGGTAATGAGACAGAACAGGACATGGTGGGGTCTTAATGAGACAGAACAGGACATGGTGGGGTCTTAATGAGACAGAACAGGACATGGTGGGGTCTTAATGAGACAGAACAGGACATGGTGGGGTCTTAATGAGACAGAACAGGACATGGTGGGGTCTTAGAGACAGAACAGGACATGGTGGGGTCTTAATGAGACAGAACAGGACATGGTGGGGTCTTAATGAGACAGAACAGGACATGGTGGGGTCTTAATGAGACAGAACAGGACATGGTGGGGTCTTAATGAGACAGAACAGGACATGGTGGGGTCTTAATGAGACAGAACAGGACATGGTGGGGTCTTAATGAGACAGAACAGGACATGGTGGGGTCTTAATGAGACAGAACAGGACATGGTGGGGTCTTAATGAGACAGAACAGGACATGGTGGGGTCTTATGAGACAGAACAGGACATGGTGGGGTCTTAATGAGACAGAACAGGACATGGTGGGGTCTTAGAGACAGAACAGGTGGGGTCTTAATGAGACAGAACAGGACATGGTGGGGTCTTAATGAGACAGAGACAGAACAGGACATGGTGGGGTCTTAATGAGACAGAACAGGACATGGTGGGGTCTTAGAGACAGAACAGGACATGGTGGGGTCTTAATGAGACAGAACAGGACATGGTGGGGTCTTAATGAGACAGAACAGGACATGGTGGGGTCTTAATGAGACAGAACAGGACATGGTGGGGTCTTAAGAGACAGAACAGGACATGGTGGGGTCTTAATGAGACAGAACAGGACATGGTGGGGTCTTAATGAGACAGAACAGGACATGGTGGGGTCTTATGAGACAGAACAGGACATGGTGGGGTCTTAATGAGACAGAACAGGACATGGTGGGGTCTTAATGAGACAGAACAGGACATGGTGGGGTATTAATGAGACAGAACAGGACATGGTGGGGTCTTAATGAGACAGAACAGGACATGGTGGGGTCTTAATGAGACAGAACAGGACATGGTGGGGTCTTAATGAGACAGAACAGGACATGGTGGGGTCTTAATGAGACAGAACAGGACATGGTGGGGTCTTAATGAGACAGAACAGGACATGGTGGGGTCTTAATGAGAACAGAATGGTGGGTCTTAATGAGACAGAACAGGACATGGTGGGGTCTTAATGGGTCATGGTGGGTCTTAATGAGACAGAACAGGACATGGTGGGGTCTTAATGAGACAGAACAGGACATGGTGGGGTCTTAATGAGACAGAACAGGACATGGTGGGGTCTTAATGAGACAGAACAGGACATGGTGGGGTCTTAATGAGACAGAACAGGACATGGTGGGGTCTTATGAGACAGAACAGGACATGGTGGGGTCTTAATGAGACAGAACAGGACATGGTGGGGTCTTAAGAGACAGAACAGGACATGGTGGGGTCTTAATGAGACAGAACAGGACATGGTGGGGTCTTAATGAGACAGAACAGGACATGGTGGGGTCTTAATGAGACAGAACAGGACATGGTGGGGTCTTAATGAGACAGAACAGGACATGGTGGGGTCTTAATGAGACAGAACAGGACATGGTGGGGTCTTAATGAGACAGAACAGGACATGGTGGGGTATTAATGAGACAGAACAGGACATGGTGGGGTCTTAGAGACAGAACAGGACATGGGGGGTCTTAATGAGACAGAACAGGACATGGTGGGGGTCTTAATGAGACAGAACAGGACATGGTGGGGTCTTAATGAGACAGAACAGGACATGGGTCTTAATGAGACAGAACAGGACATGGTTAATGAGACAGAACAGGACATGGTGGGGTCTTAGAGACAGAACAGGACATGGTGGGGTCTTAATGAGACAGAACAGGACATGGTGGGGTCTTAGAGACAGAACAGGACATGGTGGGGTCTTAATGAGACAGAACAGGACATGGTGGGGTCTTAGAGACAGAACAGGACATGGTGGGGTCTTATTGAGACAGAACATGACATGGTGGGGGTCTTAATGAGACAGAACAGGACATGGTGGGGTCTTAGAGACAGAACAGGACATGGTGGGGTCTTAATGAGACAGAACAGGACATGGTGGGGTCTTAGAGACAGAACAGGACATGGTGGGGTCTTATTGAGACAGAACAGGACATGGTGGGGTCTTAATGAGACAGAACAGGACATGGTGGGGTCTTAATGAGACAGAACAGGACATGGTGGGGTCTTAATGAGACAGAACAGGACATGGTGGGGTCTTAATGAGACAGAACAGGACATGGTGGGGTCTTAATGAGACAGAACAGGACATGGTGGGGTCTTAATGAGACAGAACAGGACATGGTGGGGTCTTAATGAGACAGAACAGGACATGGTGGGGTCTTAATGAGACAGAACAGGACATGGTGGGGTCTTAATGAGACAGAACAGGACATGGTGGGGTCTTAATGAGACAGAACAGGACATGGTGGGGTCTTAATGAGACAGAACAGGACATGGTGGGGTCTTAATGAGACAGAACAGGACATGGTGGGGTCTTAATGAGACAGAACAGGACATGGTGGGGTCTTAATGAGACAGAACAGGACATGGTGGGGTCTTAATGAGACAGAACAGGACATGGTGGGGTCTTAATGAGACAGAACAGGACATGGTGGGGTCTTAATGAGACAGAACAGGACATGGTGGGGTCTTAATGAGACAGAACAGGACATGGTGGGGTCTTAGAGACAGAACAGGACATGGTGGGGTCTTAATGAGACAGAACAGGACATGGTGGGGTCTTAGAGACAGAACAGGACATGGTGGGGTCTTATTGAGACAGAACAGGACATGGTGGGGTCTTAATGAGACAGAACAGGACATGGTGGGGTCTTAGAGACAGAACAGGACATGGTGGGGTCTTAATGAGACAGAACAGGACATGGTGGGGTCTTATTGAGACAGAACTGGACATGGTGGGGTCTTAATGAGACAGAACAGGACATGGTGGGGTCTTAATGAGACAGAACAGGACATGGTGGGGTCTTAATGAGACAGAACAGGACATGGTGGGGTCTTATGAGACAGAACAGGACATGGTGGGGTCTTAATGAGACAGAACAGGACATGGTGGGGTCTTAATGAGACAGAACAGGACATGGTGGGGTCTTATGAGACAGAACAGGACATGGTGGGGTCTTAATGAGACAGAACAGGACATGGTGGGGTCTTAATGAGACAGAACAGGACATGGTGGGGTCTTAATGAGACAGAACAGGACATGGTGGGGTCTTAATGAGACAGAACAGGACATGGTGGGGTCTTAATGAGACAGAACAGGACATGGTGGGTCTTAGAGACAGAACAGGACATGGTGGGGTCTTAATGAGACAGAACAGGACATGGTGGGGTCTTAATGAGACAGAACAGGACATGGTGGGGTCTTAATGAGACAGAACAGGACATGGTGGGGTCTTAATGAGACAGAACAGGACATGGTGGGGTCTTAGAGACAGAACAGGACATGGTGGGGTCTTAATGAGACAGAACAGGACATGGTGGGGTCTTAGAGACAGAATAGGACATGGTGGGGTCTTAATGAGACAGAACAGGACATGGTGGGGTCTTAGAGACTGAACAGGACATGGTGGGGTCTTAATGAGATAGAACAGGACATGGTGGGGTCTTAATGAGACAGAACAGGACATGGTGGGGTCTTAATGAGACAGAACAGGACATGGTGGGGTCTTAATGAGACAGAACAGGACATGGTGGGGTCTTAGAGACAGAACAGGACATGGTGGGGTCTTAATGAGACAGAACAGGACATGGTGGGGTCTTAATGAGACAGAACAGGACATGGTGGGGTCTTAATGAGACAGAACAGGACATGGTGGGGTCTTAATGAGACAGAACAGGACATGGTGGGGTCTTAATGAGACAGAACAGGACATGGTGGGGTCTTAATGAGACAGAACAGGACATGGTGGGGTCTTAATGAGACAGAACAGGACATGGTGGGGTCTTAATGAGACAGAACAGGACATGGTGGGGTCTTAGAGACAGAACAGGACATGGTGGGGTCTTATGAGACAGAACAGGACATGGTGGGGTCTTAATGAGACAGAACAGGACATGGTGGGGTCTTAGAGACAGAACAGGACATGGTGGGGTCTTAATGAGACAGAACAGGACATGGTGGGGTCTTAATGAGACAGAACAGGACATGGTGGGGTCTTAATGAGACAGTCTTAGAGACAGAACAGGACATGGTGGGGTCTTATGAGACAGAACAGGACATGGTGGGGTCTTAATGAGACAGAACAGGACATGGTGGGGTCTTAATGAGACAGAACAGGACATGGTGGGGTCTTAATGAGACAGAACAGGACATGGTGGGGTCTTAATGAGACAGAACAGGACATGGTGGGGTCTTAGAGACAGAACAGGACATGGTGGGGTCTTAATGAGACAGAACAGGACATGGTGGGGTCTTAATGAGACAGAACAGGACATGGTGGGGTCTTAATGAGACAGAACAGGACATGGTGGGGTCTTAATGAGACAGAACAGGACATGGTGGGGTCTTAATGAGACAGAACAGGACATGGTGGGGTCTTAATGAGACAGAACAGGACATGGTGGGGTCTTAATGAGACAGAACAGGACATGGTGGGGTATTAATGAGACAGAACAGGACATGGTGGGGTCTTAGAGACAGAACAGGACATGGTGGGGTCTTAGAGACAGAACAGGACATGGTGGGGTCTTAATGAGACAGAACAGGACATGGTGGGGTCTTAGAGACAGAACAGGACATGGTGGGGTCTTATTGAGACAGAACATGACATGGTGGGGTCTTAATGAGACAGAACAGGACATGGTGGGGTCTTAATGAGACAGAACAGGACATGGTGGGGTCTTAGAGACAGAACAGGACATGGTGGGGTCTTATTGAGACAGAACTGGACATGGTGGGGTCTTAATGAGACAGAACAGGACATGGTGGGGTCTTAATGAGACAGAACAGGACATGGTGGGGTCTTAATGAGACAGAACAGGACATGGTGGGGTCTTAGAGACTGAACAGGACATGGTGGGGTCTTAATGAGACAGAACAGGACATGGTGGGGTCTTAATGAGACAGAACAGGACATGGTGGGGTCTTAATGAGACAGAACAGGACATGGTGGGGTCTTAATGAGACAGAACAGGACATGGTGGGGTCTTAATGAGACAGAACAGGACATGGTGGGGTCTTAGAGACAGAACAGGACATGGTGGGGTCTTAACGAGACAGAACAGGACATGGTGGGGTCTTAATGAGACAGAACAGGACATGGTGGGGTCTTAGAGACAGAACAGGACATGGTGGGGTCTTAATGAGACAGAACAGGACATGGTGGGGTCTTAATGAGACAGAACAGGACATGGTGGGGTCTTAATGAGACAGAACAGGACATGGTGGGGTCTTAATGAGACAGAGGTGACATGGTGGGGTCTTAGAGACAGAACAGGACATGGTGGGGTCTTAATGAGACAGAACAGGACATGGTGGGGTCTTAATGAGACAGAACAGGACATGGTGGGGTCTTAATGAGACAGAACAGGACATGGTGGGGTCTTAATGAGACAGAGGTGACATGGTGGGGTCTTAGAGACAGAACAGGACATGGTGGGGTCTTAATGAGACAGAACAGGACATGGTGGGGTCTTAATGAGACAGAACAGGACATGGTGGGGTCTTAATGAGACAGAACAGGACATGGTGGGGTCTTAGAGACAGAACAGGACATGGTGGGGTCTTAATGAGACAGAACAGGACATGGTGGGGTCTTAGAGACAGAACAGGACATGGTGGGGTCTTAATGAGACAGAACAGGACATGGTGGGGTCTTAATGAGACAGAACAGGACATGGTGGGGTCTTAATGAGACAGAACAGGACATGGTGGGGTCTTAATGAGACAGAACAGGACATGGTGGGGTCTTAATGAGACAGAACAGGACATGGTGGGGTCTTAGAGACAGAACAGGACATGGTGGGGTCTTAATGAGACAGAACTGGACATGGTAGGGTCTTAGAGACAGAACAGGACATGGTGGGGTCTTAATGAGACAGAACAGGACATGGTGGGGTCTTAGAGACAGAACAGGACATGGTGGGGTCTTAGAGACAGAACAGGACATGGTGGGGTCTTAATGAGACAGAACATGACATGGTGGGGTCTTAGAGACAGAACAGGACATGGTGGGGTCTTAATGAGACAGAACAGGACATGGTGGGGTCTTAATGAGACAGAACAGGACATGGTGGGGTATTAATGAGACAGAACAGGACATGGTGGGGTCTTAGAGAAAGAATAGGACATGGTGGGGTCTTAATGAGACAGAACAGGACATGGTG
The DNA here is from genome assembly GCF_034236695.1 of Oncorhynchus nerka. Classification (NCBI taxonomy): domain Eukaryota; kingdom Metazoa; phylum Chordata; class Actinopteri; order Salmoniformes; family Salmonidae; genus Oncorhynchus; species Oncorhynchus nerka. The sequence goes on along the minus strand of NC_088420.1, from coordinate 12,306,665 downwards.
GGGACTTAATGAGACAGAACAGGACATGGTGGGGTCTTAATGAGACAGAACAGGACATGGTGGGGTCTTAATGAGACAGAACAGGACATGGTGGGGTCTTAATGAGACAGAACAGGACATGGTGGGGTCTTAATGAGACAGAACAGGACTTAATGAGACAGAACAGGACATGGTGGGGTCTTAGAGACAGAACAGGACATGGTGGGGTCTTAATGAGACAGAACAGGACATGGTGGGGTCTTAGAGACAGAACAGGACATGGTGGGGTCTTAATGAGACAGAACAGGACATGGTGGGGTCTTAGAGACAGAACAGGACATGGTGGGGTCTTAATGAGACAGAACAGGACATGGTGGGGTCTTAGAGACAGAACAGGACATGGTGGGGTCTTAGAGACAGAACAGGACATGGTGGGTCTTATTGAGACAGAACAGGACATGGTGGGGTCTTAATGAGACAGAACAGGACATGGTGGGGTCTTAATGAGACAGAACAGGACATGGTGGGGTCTTAATGAGACAGAACAGGACATGGTGGGGTCTTAGAGACTGAACAGGACATGGTGGGGTCTTAATGAGACAGAACAGGACATGGTGGGGTCTTAATGAGACAGAACAGGACATGGTGGGGTCTTAGAGACAGAACAGGACATGGTGGGGTCTTAATGAGACAGAACAGGACATGGTGGGGTCTTAATGAGACAGAACAGGACATGGTGGGGTCTTAATGAGACAGAACAGGACATGGTGGGGTCTTAATGAGACAGAACAGGACATGGTGGGGTCTTAATGAGACAGAACAGGACATGGTGGGGTCTTAATGAGACAGAACAGGACATGGTGGGGTCTTAATGAGACAGAACAGGACATGGTGGGGTCTTAATGAGACAGAACAGTGACATGGTGGGGTCTTAATGAGACAGAACAGGACATGGTGGGGTCTTAATGAGACAGAACAGGACATGGTGGGGTCTTAATGAGACAGAACAGGACATGGTGGGGTCTTAATGAGACAGAACAGGACATGGTGGGGTCTTAGAGACAGAACAGGACATGGTGGGGTCTTAATGAGACAGAACAGGACATGGTGGGGTCTTAGAGACAGAACAGGACATGGTGGGGTCTTAATGAGACAGAACAGGACATGGTGGGGTCTTAATGAGACAGAACAGGACATGGTGGGGTCTTAATGAGACAGAACAGGACATGGTGGGGTCTTAGAGACAGAACAGGACATGGTGGGGTCTTAATGAGACAGAACAGGACATGGTGGGGTCTTAATGAGACAGAACAGGACATGGTGGGGTCTTAATGAGACAGAACAGGACATGGTGGGGTCTTAATGAGACAGAACAGGACATGGTGGGGTCTTAGAGACAGAACAGGACATGGTGGGGTCTTAATGAGACAGAACAGGACATGGTGGGGTCTTAATGAGACAGAACAGGACATGGTGGGGTCTTAATGAGACAGAACAGGACATGGTGGGGTCTTAATGAGACAGAACAGGACATGGTGGGGTCTTAATGAGACAGAACAGGACATGGTGGGGTCTTAATGAGACAGAACAGGACATGGTGGGGTCTTAATGAGACAGAGGTGACATGGTGGGGTCTTAGAGACAGAACAGGACATGGTGGGGTCTTAATGAGACAGAACAGGACATGGTGGGGTCTTAATGAGACAGAACAGGACATGGTGGGGTCTTAATGAGACAGAACAGGACATGGTGGGGTCTTAATGAGACAGAACAGGACATGGTGGGGTCTTAGAGACAGAACAGGACATGGTGGGGTCTTAATGAGACAGAACAGGACATGGTAGGGTCTTAGAGACAGAACAGGACATGGTGGGGTCTTAATGAGACAGAACAGGACATGGTGGGGTCTTAGAGACAGAACAGGACATGGTGGGGTCTTAGAGACAGAACAGGACATGGTGGGGTCTTAGAGACAGAACATGACATGGTGGGGTCTTAATGAGACAGAACAGGACATGGTGGGGTCTTAATGAGACAGAACAGGACATGGTGGGGTCTTAATGAGACAGAACAGGACATGGTGGGGTCTTAATGAGACAGAACAGGACATGGTGGGGTCTTAGAGACAGAACAGGACATGGTGGGGTCTTAGAGACAGAACAGGACATGGTGGGGTCTTAATGAGAAAGCACAGGACATGGTGGGGTCTTAGAGACAGAACAGGACATGGTGGGGTCTTAATGAGACAGAACAGGACATGGTGGGGTCTTAATGAGACAGAACAGGACATGGTGGGGTCTTAATGAGACAGAACAGGACATGGTGGGGTCTTAATGAGACAGAACAGGACATGGTGGGGTCTTAATGAGACAGAACAGGACATGGTGGGGTCTTAATGAGACAGAACAGGACATGGTGGGGTCTTAATGAGACAGAACAGGACATGGTGGGGTCTTAATGAGACAGAACAGGACATGGTGGGGTCTTAATGAGACAGAGGTGACATGGTGGGGTCTTAGAGACAGAACAGGACATGGTGGGGTCTTAATGAGACAGAACAGGACATGGTGGGGTCTTAATGAGACAGAACAGGACATGGTGGGGTCTTAATGAGACAGAACAGGACATGGTGGGGTCTTAATGAGACAGAACAGGACATGGTGGGGTCTTAGAGACAGAACAGGACATGGTGGGGTCTTAATGAGACAGAACAGGACATGGTGGGGTCTTAGAGACAGAACAGGACATGGTGGGGTCTTAGAGACAGAACAGGACATGGTGTGGTCTTAATGAGACAGAACAGGACATGGTGGGGTCTTAATGAGACAGAACAGGACATGGTGGGGTCTTAATGAGACAGAACAGGACATGGTGGGGTCTTAGAGACAGAATAGGACATGGTGGGGTCTTAATGAGACAGAACAGGACATGGTGGGGTCTTAATGAGACAGAACAGGACATGGTGGGGTCTTAATGAGACAGAGGTGACATGGTGGGGTCTTAGAGACAGAACAGGACATGGTGGGGTCTTAATGAGACAGAACAGGACATGGTGGGGTCTTAATGAGACAGAACAGGACATGGTGGGGTCTTAATGAGACAGAACAGGACATGGTGGGGTCTTAGAGACAGAACAGGACATGGTGGGGTCTTAGAGACAGAACAGGACATGGTGGGGTCTTAATGAGACAGAACAGGACATGGTGGGGTCTTAATGAGACAGAACAGGACATGGTGGGGTCTTAATGAGACAGAGGTGACATGGTGGGGTCTTAGAGACAGAACAGGACATGGTGGGGTCTTAATGAGACAGAACAGGACATGGTGGGGTCTTAATGAGACAGAACAGGACATGGTGGGGTCTTAATGAGACAGAACAGGACATGGTGGGGTCTTAGAGACAGAACAGGACATGGTGGGGTCTTAGAGACAGAACAGGACATGGTGGGGTCTTAATGAGACAGAACAGGACATGGTGGGGTCTTAATGAGACAGAACAGGACATGGTGGGGTCTTAATGAGACAGAACAGGACATGGTGGGGTCTTAATGAGACAGAACAGGACATGGTGGGGTCTTAATGAGAACAGGACAGAACAGGACATGGTGGGGTCTTAATGAGACAGAACAGGACATGGTGGGGTCTTAGAGACAGAACAGGACATGGTGGGGTCTTAATGAGACAGAACAGGACATGGTGGGGTCTTATGAGACAGAACAGGACATGGTGGGGTCTTAATGAGACAGAACAGGACATGGTGGGGTCTTAATGAGACAGAACAGGACATGGTGGGGTCTTAATGAGAAAGAACAGGACATGGTGGGGTCTTAATGAGACAGAACAGGACATGGTGGGGTCTTAATGAGACAGAACAGGACATGGTGGGGTCTTAATGAGACAGAACAGGACATGGTGGGGTCTTAATGAGACAGAACAGGACATGGTGGGGTCTTAATGAGACAGAACAGGACATGGTGGGGTCTTAGAGACAGAACAGGACATGGTGGGGTCTTAGAGACAGAACAGGACATGGTGGGGTCTTAATGAGACAGAACAGGACATGGTGGGGTCTTAATGAGACAGAACAGGACATGGTGGGGTCTTAGAGACAGAACAGGACATGGTGGGGTCTTAGAGACAGAACAGGACATGGTGGGGTCTTAATGAGACAGAACAGGACATGGTGGGGTCTTAATGAGACAGAACAGGACATGGTGGGGTCTTAATGAGACAGAACAGGACATGGTGGGGTCTTAGAGACAGAACAGGACATGGTGGGGTCTTAATGAGACAGAACAGGACATGGTGGGGTCTTAATGAGACAGAACAGGACATGGTGGGGTCTTATGAGACAGAACAGGACATGGTGGGGTCTTAATGAGACAGAACAGGACATGGTGGGGTCTTAATGAGACAGAACAGGACATGGTGGGGTCTTAATGAGACAGAACAGGACATGGTGGGGTCTTAATGAGACAGAACAGGACATGGTGGGGTCTTAATGAGACAGAACAGGACATGGTGGGGTCTTAGAGACAGAACAGGACATGGTGGGGTCTTAATGAGACAGAACAGGACATGGTGGGGTCTTAATGAGACAGAACAGGACATGGTGGGGTCTTAATGAGACAGAACAGGACATGGTGGGGTCTTAATGAGACAGAACAGTGACATGGTGGGGAGAGACAGAACAGGACATGGTGGGGTCTTAATGAGACAGAACAGGACATGGTGGGGTCTTAGAGACAGAACAGGACATGGTGGGGTCTTATGAGACAGAACAGGACATGGTGGGGTCTTAATGAGACAGAACAGGACATGGTGGGGTCTTAATGAGACAGAACAGGACATGGTGGGGTCTTAATGAGACAGAACAGGACATGGTGGGGTCTTAATGAGACAGAACAGGACATGGTGGGGTCTTAATGAGACAGAACAGGACATGGTGGGGTCTTAGAGACAGAACAGGACATGGTGGGGTCTTAATGAGACAGAACAGGACATGGTGGGGTCTTAGAGACAGAACAGGACATGGTGGGGTCTTAATGAGAAAGAACAGGACATGGTGGGGTCTTAAGAGACAGAACAGGACATGGTGGGGTCTTAATGAGACAGAACAGGACATGGTGGGGTCTTAATGGGGTCTTAAGAGACAGAACAGGACATGGTGGGTCTTAATGAGACAGAACAGGACATGGTGGGGTCTTAATGAGACAGAACAGGACATGGTGGGGTCTTAATGAGACAGAACAGGACATGGTGGGGTCTTAATGAGACAGAACAGGACATGGTGGGGGGACAGAACAGGACATGGTGGGGTCTTAATGAGACAGAACAGGACATGGTGGGGTCTTAATGAGACAGAACAGGACATGGTGGGGTCTTAATGAGACAGAACAGGACATGGTGGGGTCTTAGAGACAGAACAGGACATGGTGGGGTCTTAATGAGACAGAACAGGACATGGTGGGGTCTTAATGAGACAGAACAGGACATGGTGGGGTCTTAATGAGACAGAACAGGACATGGTGGGGTCTTAATGAGACAGAACAGGACATGGTGGGGTCTTATGAGACAGAACAGGACATGGTGGGGTCTTAATGAGACAGAACAGGACATGGTGGGGTCTTAATGAGACAGAACAGGACATGGTGGGGTCTTAGAGACAGAACAGGACATGGTGGGGTCTTATGAGACAGAACAGGACAGGTCTTAGAGACAGAACATGACATGGTGGGGTCTTAATGAGACAGAACAGGACATGGTGGGGTCTTAATGAGACAGAACAGGACATGGTGGGGTCTTAATGAGACAGAACAGGACATGGTGGGGTCTTAATGAGACAGAACAGGACATGGTAGGGTCTTAATGAGACAGAACAGGACATGGTGGGGTCTTAAGAGACAGAACAGGACATGGTGGGGTCTTAATGAGACAGAACAGGACATGGTGGGGTCTTAATGAGACAGAACAGGACATGGTGGGGTCTTAATGAGACAGAACAGGACATGGTGGGGTCTTAATGAGACAGAACAGGACATGGTGGGGTATTAATGAGACAGAACAGGACATGGTGGGGTCTTAGAGACAGAACAGGACATGGTGGGGTCTTAAGAGACAGAACAGGACATGGTGGGGTCTTAATGAGACAGAACAGGACATGGTGGGGTCTTAGAGACAGAACAGGACATGGTGGGGTCTTATTGAGACAGAACATGACATGGTGGGGTCTTAATGAGACAGAACAGGACATGGTGGGGTCTTAATGAGACAGAACAGGACATGGTGGGGTCTTGAGACAGAACAGGACATGGTGGGGTCTTATTGAGACAGAACAGGACATGGTGGGGTCTTAATGAGACAGAACAGGACATGGTGGGGTCTTAATGAGACAGAACAGGACATGGTGGGGTCTTAATGAGACAGAACAGGACATGGTGGGGTCTTAGAGACTGAACAGGACATGGTGGGGTCTTAATGAGACAGAACAGGACATGGTGGGGTCTTAATGAGACAGAACAGGACATGGTGGGGTCTTAATGAGACAGAACAGGACATGGTGGGGTCTTAATGAGACAGAACAGGACATGGTGGGGTCTTAATGAGACAGAACAGGACATGGTGGGGTCTTAGAGACAGAACAGGACATGGTGGGGTCTTAATGAGACAGAACAGGACATGGTGGGGTCTTAATGAGACAGAACAGGACATGGTGGGGTCTTAGAGACAGAACAGGACATGGTGGGGTCTTAATGAGACAGAACAGGACATGGTGGGGTCTTAATGAGACAGAACAGGACATGGTGGGGTCTTAATGAGACAGAACAGGACATGGTGGGGTCTTAATGAGACAGAGGTGACATGGTGGGGTCTTAGAGACAGAACAGGACATGGTGGGGTCTTAATGAGACAGAACAGGACATGGTGGGGTCTTAATGAGACAGAACAGGACATGGTGGGGTCTTAATGAGACAGAACAGGACATGGTGGGGTCTTAATGAGACAGAGGTGACATGGTGGGGTCTTAGAGACAGAACAGGACATGGTGGGGTCTTAATGAGACAGAACAGGACATGGTGGGGTCTTAATGAGACAGAACAGGACATGGTGGGGTCTTAATGAGACAGAACAGGACATGGTGGGGTCTTAGAGACAGAACAGGACATGGTGGGGTCTTAATGAGACAGAACAGGACATGGTGGGGTCTTAGAGACAGAACAGGACATGGTGGGGTCTTAATGAGACAGAACAGGACATGGTGGGGTCTTAATGAGACAGAACAGGACATGGTGGGGTCTTAATGAGACAGAACAGGACATGGTGGGGTCTTAATGAGACAGAACAGGACATGGTGGGGTCTTAATGAGACAGAACAGGACATGGTGGGGTCTTAGAGACAGAACAGGACATGGTGGGGTCTTAATGAGACAGAACAGGACATGGTGGGGTCTTAGAGACAGAACAGGACATGGTGGGGTCTTAATGAGACAGAACAGGACATGGTGGGGTCTTAGAGACAGAACAGGACATGGTGGGGTCTTAGAGACAGAACAGGACATGGTGGGGTCTTAATGAGACAGAACATGACATGGTGGGGTCTTAGAGACAGAACAGGACATGGTGGGGTCTTAATGAGACAGAACAGGACATGGTGGGGTCTTAATGAGACAGAACAGGACATGGTGGGGTATTAATGAGACAGAACAGGACATGGTGGGGTCTTAGAGACAGAACAGGACATGGTGGGGTCTTAATGAGACAGAACAGGACATGGTGGGGACTTAATGAGACAGAACAGGACATGGTGGGGTCTTAATGAGACAGAACAGGACATGGTGGGGTCTTAATGAGACAGAACAGGACATGGTGGGGTCTTAATGAGACAGAACAGGACATGGTGGGGTCTTAATGAGACAGAACAGGACATGGTGGGGTCTTAATGAGACAGAACAGGACATGGTGGGGTCTTAGAGACAGAACAGGACATGGTGGGGTCTTAATGAGACAGAACAGGACATGGTGGGGTCTTAGAGACAGAACAGGACATGGTGGGGTCTTAATGAGACAGAACAGGACATGGTGGGGTCTTAGAGACAGAACAGGACATGGTGGGGTCTTAATGAGACAGAACAGGACATGGTGGGGTCTTAGAGACAGAACAGGACATGGTGGGGTCTTAGAGACAGAACAGGACATGGTGGGGTCTTATTGAGACAGAACAGGACATGGTGGGGTCTTAATGAGACAGAACAGGACATGGTGGGGTCTTAATGAGACAGAACAGGACATGGTGGGGTCTTAATGAGACAGAACAGGACATGGTGGGGTCTTAGAGACTGAACAGGACATGGTGGGGTCTTAATGAGACAGAACAGGACATGGTGGGGTCTTAATGAGACAGAACAGGACATGGTGGGGTCTTAGAGACAGAACAGGACATGGTGGGGTCTTAATGAGACAGAACAGGACATGGTGGGGTCTTAATGAGACAGAACAGGACATGGTGGGGTCTTAATGAGACAGAACAGGACATGGTGGGGTCTTAATGAGACAGAACAGGACATGGTGGGGTCTTAATGAGACAGAACAGGACATGGTGGGGTCTTAATGAGACAGAACAGGACATGGTGGGGTCTTAATGAGACAGAACAGGACATGGTGGGGTCTTAATGAGACAGAGGTGACATGGTGGGGTCTTAGAGACAGAACAGGACATGGTGGGGTCTTAATGAGACAGAACAGGACATGGTGGGGTCTTAATGAGACAGAACAGGACATGGTGGGGTCTTAATGAGACAGAACAGGACATGGTGGGGTCTTAGAGACAGAACAGGACATGGTGGGGTCTTAATGAGACAGAACAGGACATGGTGGGGTCTTAGAGACAGAACAGGACATGGTGGGGTCTTAATGAGACAGAACAGGACATGGTGGGGTCTTAATGAGACAGAACAGGACATGGTGGGGTCTTAATGAGACAGAACAGGACATGGTGGGGTCTTAGAGACAGAACAGGACATGGTGGGGTCTTAATGAGACAGAACAGGACATGGTGGGGTCTTAATGAGACAGAACAGGACATGGTGGGGTCTTAATGAGACAGAACAGGACATGGTGGGGTCTTAATGAGACAGAACAGGACATGGTGGGGTCTTAGAGACAGAACAGGACATGGTGGGGTCTTAATGAGACAGAACAGGACATGGTGGGGTCTTAATGAGACAGAACAGGACATGGTGGGGTCTTAATGAGACAGAACAGGACATGGTGGGGTCTTAATGAGACAGAACAGGACATGGTGGGGTCTTAATGAGACAGAACAGGACATGGTGGGGTCTTAATGAGACAGAACAGGACATGGTGGGGTCTTAATGAGACAGAGGTGACATGGTGGGGTCTTAGAGACAGAACAGGACATGGTGGGGTCTTAATGAGACAGAACAGGACATGGTGGGGTCTTAATGAGACAGAACAGGACATGGTGGGGTCTTAGAGACAGAACAGGACATGGTGGGGTCTTAATGAGACAGAACAGGACATGGTGGGGTCTTAGAGACAGAACAGGACATGGTGGGGTCTTAATGAGACAGAACTGGACATGGTAGGGTCTTAGAGACAGAACAGGACATGGTGGGGTCTTAATGAGACAGAACAGGACATGGTGGGGTCTTAGAGACAGAACAGGACATGGTGGGGTCTTAGAGACAGAACAGGACATGGTGGGGTCTTAGAGACAGAACATGACATGGTGGGGTCTTAATGAGACAGAACAGGACATGGTGGGGTCTTAATGAGACAGAACAGGACATGGTGGGGTCTTAATGAGACAGAACAGGACATGGTGGGGTCTTAATGAGACAGAACAGGACATGGTGGGGTCTTAGAGACAGAACAGGACATGGTGGGGTCTTAGAGACAGAACAGGACATGGTGGGGTCTTAATGAGACAGAACAGGACATGGTGGGGTCTTAGAGACAGAACAGGACATGGTGGGGTCTTAATGAGACAGAACAGGACATGGTGGGGTCTTAATGAGACAGAACAGGACATGGTGGGGTCTTAATGAGACAGAACAGGACATGGTGGGGTCTTAATGAGACAGAACAGGACATGGTGGGGTCTTAATGAGACAGAACAGGACATGGTGGGGTCTTAATGAGACAGAACAGGACATGGTGGGGTCTTAATGAGACAGAACAGGACATGGTGGGGTCTTAATGAGACAGAACAGGACATGGTGGGGTCTTAATGAGACAGAGGACATGGTGGGGTCTTAGAGACAGAACAGGACATGGTGGGGTCTTAATGAGACAGAACAGGACATGGTGGGGTCTTAATGAGACAGAACAGGACATGGTGGGGTCTTAATGAGACAGAACAGGACATGGTGGGGTCTTAATGAGACAGAACAGGACATGGTGGGGTCTTAATGAGACAGAACAGGACATGGTGGGGTCTTAGAGACAGAACAGGACATGGTGGGGTCTTAATGAGACAGAACAGGACATGGTGGGGTCTTAGAGACAGAACAGGACATGGTGGGGTCTTAGAGACAGAACAGGACATGGTGGGTCTTAATGAGACAGAACAGGACATGGTGGGGTCTTAATGAGACAGAACAGGACATGGTGGGGTCTTAATGAGACAGAACAGGACATGGTGGGGTCTTAGAGACAGAACAGGACATGGTGGGGTCTTAATGAGACAGAACAGGACATGGTGGGGTCTTAATGAGACAGAACAGGACATGGTGGGGTCTTAATGAGACAGAACAGGACATGGTGGGGTCTTAGAGACAGAACAGGACATGGTGGGGTCTTAATGAGACAGAACAGGACATGGTGGGGTCTTAATGAGACAGAACAGGACATGGTGGGGTCTTAATGAGACAGAACAGGACATGGTGGGGTCTTAGAGACAGAACAGGACATGGTGGGGTCTTAGAGACAGAACAGGACATGGTGGGGTCTTAATGAGACAGAACAGGACATGGTGGGGTCTTAATGAGACAGAACAGGACATGGTGGGGTCTTAATGAGACAGAACAGGACATGGTGGGGTCTTAGAGACAGAACAGGACATGGTGGGGTCTTAATGAGACAGAACAGGACATGGTGGGGTCTTAGAGACAGAACAGGACATGGTGGGGTCTTAATGAGACAGAACAGGACATGGTGGGGTCTTAGAGACAGAACAGGACATGGTGGGGTCTTAGAGACAGAACAGGACATGGTGGGGTCTTAGAGACAGAACATGACATGGTGGGGTCTTAATGAGACAGAACAGGACATGGTGGGGTCTTAATGAGACAGAACAGGACATGGTGGGGTCTTAATGAGACAGAACAGGACATGGTGGGGTCTTAATGAGACAGAACAGGACATGGTGGGGTCTTAGAGACAGAACAGGACATGGTGGGGTCTTAATGAGACAGAACAGGACATGGTGGGGTCTTAGAGACAGAACAGGACATGGTGGGGTCTTAATGAGAAAGCACAGGACATGGTGGGGTCTTAGAGACAGAACAGGACATGGTGGGGTCTTAATGAGACAGAACAGGACATGGTGGGGTCTTAATGAGACAGAACAGGACATGGTCGGGTCTTAATGAGACAGAACAGGACATGGTGGGGTCTTAATGAGACAGAACAGGACATGGTGGGGTCTTAATGAGACAGAACAGGACATGGTGGGGTCTTAATGAGACAGAACAGGACATGGTGGGGTCTTAATGAGACAGAACAGGACATGGTGGGGTCTTAATGAGACAGAACAGGACATGGTGGGGTCTTAGAGACAGAACAGGACATGGTGGGGTCTTAGAGACAGAACAGGACATGGTGGGGTCTTAATGAGACAGAACAGGACATGGTGGGGTCTTAATGAGACAGAACAGGACATGGTGGGGTCTTAGAGACAGAACAGGACATGGTGGGGTCTTAATGAGACAGAACAGGACATGGTGGGGTCTTAATGAGACAGAACAGGACATGGTGGGGTCTTAATGAGACAGAACAGGACATGGTGGGGTCTTAATGAGAAAGAACAGGACATGGTGGGGTCTTAGAGACAGAACAGGACATGGTGGGGTCTTAAGAGACAGAACAGGACATGGTGGGGTCTTAATGAGACAGAACAGGACATGGTGGGGTCTTAATGAGACAGAACAGGACATGGTGGGGTCTTAATGAGACAGAACAGGACATGGTGGGGTCTTAATGAGACAGAACAGGACATGGTGGGGTCTTAATGAGACAGAACAGGACATGGTGGGGTCTTAATGAGACAGAACAGGACATGGTGGGGTCTTAATGAGACAGAACAGGACATGGTGGGGTCTTAATGAGAAAGAACAGGACATGGTGGGGTCTTAGAGACAGAACAGGACATGGTGGGGTCTTAATGAGACAGAACAGGACATGGTGGGGTCTTAATGAGACAGAACAGGACATGGTGGGGTCTTAATGAGAAAGAACAGGACATGGTGGGGTCTTAGAGACAGAACAGGACATGGTGGGGTCTTAATGAGACAGAACAGGACATGGTGGGGTCTTAATGAGACAGAACAGGACATGGTGGGGTCTTAATGAGACAGAACAGGACATGGTGGGGTCTTAATGAGACAGAACAGGACATGGTGGGGTCTTAATGAGACAGAACAGGACATGGTGGGGTCTTAATGAGACAGAACAGGACATGGTGGGGTCTTAATGAGACAGAACAGGACATGGTGGGGTCTTAATGAGACAGAACAGGACATGGTGGGGTCTTAATGAGACAGAACAGGACATGGTGGGGTCTTAATGAGACAGAACAGGACATGGTGGGGTCTTAATGAGACAGAACAGGACATGGTGGGGTCTTAATGAGACAGAACAGGACATGGTGGGGTCTTAATGAGACAGAACAGGACATGGTGGGGTCTTAATGAGACAGAACAGGACATGGTGGGGTCTTAATGAGACAGAACAGTGACATGGTGGGGTCTTAGAGACAGAACAGGACATGGTGGGGTCTTAATGAGACAGAACAGGACATGGTGGGGTCTTAATGAGACAGAACAGGACATGGTGGGGTCTTAATGAGACAGAACAGGACATGGTGGGGTCTTAATGAGACAGAACAGGACATGGTGGGGTCTTAGAGACAGAACAGGACATGGTGGGGTCTTAATGAGACAGAACAGGACATGGTGGGGTCTTAATGAGACAGAACAGGACATGGTGGGGGTCTTAATGAGACAGAACAGGACATGGTGGGGTCTTAGAGACAGAACAGGACATGGTGGGGTCTTAATGAGACAGAACAGGACATGGTGGGGTCTTAGAGACAGAACAGGACATGGTGGGGTCTTAATGAGACAGAACAGGACATGGTGGGGTCTTAATGAGACAGAACAGGACATGGTGGGGTCTTAATGAGACAGAACAGGACATGGTGGGGTCTTAATGAGACAGAACAGGACATGGTGGGGTCTTAATGAGACAGAACAGGACATGGTGGGGTCTTAATGAGACAGAACAGGACATGGTGGGGTCTTATGAGACAGAACAGGACATGGTGGGGTCTTAATGAGACAGAACTGGACATGGTAGGGTCTTAGAGACAGAACAGGACATGGTGGGGTCTTAATGAGACAGAACAGGACATGGTGGGGTCTTAGAGACAGAACAGGACATGGTGGGGTCTTAGAGACAGAACAGGACATGGTGGGGTCTTAATGAGACAGAACAGGACATGGTGGGGTCTTAGAGACAGAACAGGACATGGTGGGGTCTTAATGAGACAGAACAGGACATGGTGGGGTCTTAATGAGACAGAACAGGACATGGTGGGGTCTTAATGAGACAGAACAGGACATGGTGGGGTCTTAAGAGACAGAACAGGACATGGTGGGGTCTTAATGAGACAGAACAGGACATGGTGGGGTCTTAATGAGACAGAACAGGACATGGTGGGGTCTTAATGAGACAGAACAGGACATGGTGGGGTCTTAATGAGACAGAACAGGACATGGTGGGGTCTTAATGAGACAGAACAGGACATGGTGGGGTCTTAATGAGACAGAACAGGACATGGTGGGGTCTTAATGAGACAGAACAGGACATGGTGGGGTCTTAGAGACAGAACAGGACATGGTGGGGTCTTAATGAGACAGAACAGGACATGGTGGGGTCTTAGAGACAGAACAGGACATGGTGGGGTCTTAATGAGACAGAACAGGACATGGTGGGGTCTTAATGAGACAGAACAGGACATGGTGGGGTCTTAATGAGACAGAACAGGACATGGTGGGGTCTTAGAGACAGAACAGGACATGGTGGGGTCTTGAGACAGAACAGGACATGGTGGGGTCTTAATGAGACAGAACAGGACATGGTGGGGTCTTAATGAGACAGAACAGGACATGGTGGGGTCTTAATGAGACAGAACAGGACATGGTGGGGTCTTAATGAGACAGAACAGGACATGGTGGGGTCTTAATGAGACAGAACAGGACATGGTGGGGTCTTAATGAGACAGAACAGGACATGGTGGGGTCTTAATGAGACAGAACAGGACATGGTGGGGTCTTAGAGACAGAACAGGACATGGACATGGTGGGGTCTTAATGAGACAGAACAGGACATGGTGGGGTCTTAATGAGACAGAACAGGACATGGTGGGGTCTTAATGAGACAGAACAGGACATGGTGGGGTCTTAATGAGACAGAACAGGACATGGTGGGGTCTTAATGAGACAGAACAGGACATGGTGGGGTCTTAATGAGACAGAACAGGACATGGTGGGGTCTTAATGAGACAGAACAGGACATGGTGGGGTCTTAATGAGACAGAACAGGACATGGTGGGGTCTTAGAGACAGAACAGGACATGGTGGGGTCTTAATGAGACAGAACAGGACATGGTGGGGTCTTAATGAGACAGAACAGGACATGGTGGGGTCTTAATGAGACAGAACAGGACATGGTGGGGTCTTAGAGACAGAACAGGACATGGTGGGGTCTTAATGAGACAGAACAGGACATGGTGGGGTCTTAGAGACAGAACAGGACATGGTGGGGTCTTAATGAGACAGAACAGGACATGGTGGGGTCTTAATGAGACAGAACAGGACATGGTGGGGTCTTAATGAGACAGAACAGGACATGGTGGGGTCTTAGAGACAGAACAGGACATGGTGGGGTCTTAATGAGACAGAACAGGACATGGTGGGGTCTTAATGAGACAGAACAGGACATGGTGGGGTCTTAATGAGACAGAACAGGACATGGTGGGGTCTTAATGAGACAGAACAGGACATGGTGGGGTCTTAGAGACAGAACAGGACATGGTGGGGTCTTAATGAGACAGAACAGGACATGGTGGGGTCTTAATGAGACAGAACAGGACATGGTGGGGTCTTAATGAGACAGAACAGGACATGGTGGGGTCTTAATGAGACAGAACAGGACATGGTGGGGTCTTAATGAGACAGAACAGGACATGGTGGGGTCTTAATGAGACAGAGGACATGGTGGGGTCTTAATGAGACATGGACATGGGGGTCTTAAGAGACAGAACAGGACATGGTGGGGTCTTAATGAGACAGAACAGGACATGGTGGGGTCTTAATGAGACAGACAGGACATGGTGGGGTCTTAGAGACAGAACAGGACATGGTGGGGTCTTAATGAGACAGAACAGGACATGGTGGGGTCTTAGAGACAGAACAGGACATGGTGGGGTCTTAATGAGACAGAACAGGACATGGTAGGGTCTTAGAGACAGAACAGGACATGGTGGGGTCTTAATGAGACAGAACAGGACATGGTGGGGTCTTAGAGACAGAACAGGACATGGTGGGGTCTTAGAGACAGAACAGGACATGGTGGGGTCTTAGAGACAGAACAGGACATGGTGGGGTCTTAATGAGACAGAACAGGACATGGTGGGGTCTTAATGAGACAGAACAGGACATGGTGGGGTCTTAATGAGACAGAACAGGACATGGTGGGGTCTTAATGAGACAGAACAGGACATGGTGGGGTCTTAGAGACAGAACAGGACATGGTGGGGTCTTAGAGACAGAACAGGACATGGTGGGGTCTTAATGAGACAGAACAGGACATGGTGGGGTCTTAGAGACAGAACAGGACATGGTGGGGTCTTAATGAGACAGAACAGGACATGGTGGGGTCTTAATGAGACAGAACAGGACATGGTGGGGTCTTAATGAGACAGAACAGGACATGGTGGGGTCTTAATGAGACAGAACAGGACATGGTGGGGTCTTAATGAGACAGAACAGGACATGGTGGGGTCTTAATGAGACAGAACAGGACATGGTGGGGTCTTAATGAGACAGAACAGGACATGGTGGGGTCTTAATGAGACAGAACAGGACATGGTGGGGTCTTAGAGACAGAACAGGACATGGTGGGGTCTTAATGAGACAGAACAGGACATGGTGGGGTCTTAATGAGACAGAACAGGACATGGTGGGGTCTTAATGAGACAGAACAGGACATGGTGGGGTCTTAATGAGACAGAACAGGACATGGTGGGGTCTTATGAGACAGAACAGGACATGGTGGGGTCTTAATGAGACAGAACAGGACATGGTGGGGTCTTAATGAGACAGAACAGGACATGGTGGGGTCTTAGAGACAGAACAGGACATGGTGGGGTCTTAGAGACAGAACAGGACATGGTGGGGTCTTAAGAGACAGAACAGGACATGGTGGGGTCTTAATGAGACAGGACATGGTGGGGTCTTAAGGACATGGTGGGGTCTTAGAGACAGAATAGGACATGGTGGGGTCTTAATGAGACAGAACAGGACATGGTGGGGTCTTAATGAGACAGAACAGGACATGGTGGGGTCTTAATGAGACAGAACAGTGACATGGTGGGGTCTTAGAGACAGAACAGGACATGGTGGGGTCTTAATGAGACAGAACAGGACATGGTGGGGTCTTAATGAGACAGAACAGGACATGGTGGGGTCTTAATGAGACAGAACAGGACATGGTGGGGTCTTAGAGACAGAACAGGACATGGTGGGGTCTTAGAGACAGAACAGGACATGGTGGGGTCTTAATGAGACAGAACAGGACATGGTGGGGTCTTAATGAGACAGAACAGGACATGGTGGGGTCTTAATGAGACAGAACAGGACATGGTGGGGTCTTAGAGACAGAACAGGACATGGTGGGGTCTTAATGAGACAGAACAGGACATGGTGGGGTCTTAATGAGACAGAACAGGACATGGTGGGGTCTTAGAGACAGAACAGGACATGGTGGGGTCTTAGAGACAGAACAGGACATGGTGGGGTCTTAGAGACAGAACAGGACATGGTGGGGTCTTAGAGACATGGTGGGGTCTTAATGAAGACAGAACAGGACATGGTGGGGTCTTAATGAGACAGAACAGGACATGGTGGGGTCTTAATGAGACAGAACAGGACATGGTGGGGTCTTAATGAGACAGAACAGGACATGGTGGGGTCTTAGAGACAGAACAGGACATGGTGGGGTCTTAATGAGACAGAACAGGACATGGTGGGGTCATGAGACAGAACAGGACATGGTGGGGTCTTAATGAGAAAGAACAGGACATGGTGGGGTCTTAGAGACAGAACAGGACATGGTGGGGTCTTAATGAGACAGAACAGGACATGGTGGGGTCTTAATGAGACAGAACAGGACATGGTCGGGTCTTAATGAGAAAGAACAGGACATGGTGGGGTCTTAATGAGACAGAACAGGACATGGTGGGGTCTTAATGAGACAGAACAGGACATGGTGGGGTCTTAATGAGACAGAACAGGACATGGTGGGGTCTTAATGAGACAGAACAGGACATGGTGGGGTCTTAATGAGACAGAACAGGACATGGTGGGGTCTTAGAGACAGAACAGGACATGGTGGGGTCTTAATGAGACAGAACAGGACATGGTGGGGTCTTAATGAGACAGAACAGGACATGGTGGGGTCTTAATGAGACAGAACAGGACATGGTGGGGTCTTAGAGACAGAACAGGACATGGTGGGGTCTTAATAAGACAGAACAGGACATGGTGGGGTCTTAATGAGACAGAACAGGACATGGTGGGGTCTTAATGAGACAGAACAGGACATGGTGGGGTCTTAATGAGAAAGAACAGGACATGGTGGGGTCTTAGAGACAGAACAGGACATGGTGGGGTCTTAATGAGACAGAACAGGACATGGTGGGGTCTTAATGAGACAGAACAGGACATGGTGGGGTCTTAATGAGAAAGAACAGGACATGGTGGGGTCTTAATGAGACAGAACAGGACATGGTGGGGTCTTAATGAGACAGAACAGGACATGGTGGGGTCTTAATGAGACAGAACAGGACATGGTGGGGTCTTAATGAGACAGAACAGGACATGGTGGGGTCTTAATGAGACAGAACAGGACATGGTGGGGTCTTAGAGACAGAACAGGACATGGTGGGGTCTTAATGAGACAGAACAGGACATGGTGGGGTCTTAATGAGACAGAACAGGACATGGTGGGGTCTTAATGAGACAGAACAGGACATGGTGGGGTCTTAATGAGACAGAACAGGACATGGTGGGGTCTTAATGAGACAGAACAGGACATGGTGGGGTCTTAATGAGACAGAACAGGACATGGTGGTAGAGACAGAACAGGACATGGTGGGGTCTTAGAGACAGAACAGGACATGGTGGGGTCTTAGAGACAGAACAGGACATGGTGGGGTCTTAATGAGACAGAACAGGACATGGTGGGGTCTTAATGAGACAGAACAGGACATGGTGGGGTCTTAATGAGACAGAACAGGACATGGTGGGGTCTTAATGAGACAGAACAGGACATGGTGGGGTCTTAGAGACAGAACAGGACATGGTGGGGTCTTAATGAGACAGAACAGGACATGGTGGGGTCTTAGAGACAGAACAGGACATGGTGGGGTCTTAATGAGAACAGAACAGGACATGGTGGGGGGTCTTAATGAGACAGAACAGGACATGGTGGGGTCTTAATGAGACAGAACAGGACATGGTGGGGTCTTAATGAGACAGAACAGGACATGGTGGGGTCTTAATGAGACAGAACAGGACATGGTGGGGTCTTAATGAGACAGAACAGGACATGGTGGGGTCTTAATGAGACAGAACAGGACATGGTGGGGTCTTAATGAGACAGAACAGGACATGGTGGGGTCTTAATGAGAACAGGAATGGTGGGGTCAGGACATGGTGGGGTCTTAATGAGACAGAACAGGACGTGGTGGGGTCTTAGAGACAGAACAGGACATGGAGGGGTCTTATAGACAGAGCAGGACATGGTGGGGTCTTAATGAGACAGAACAGGACATGGTGGGGTCTTAATGAGACAGAACAGGACATGGTAGGGTCTTAATGAGACAGAACAGGACATGGAGGGGTCTTAGAGACAGAGCAGGACATGGTGGGGTCTTAATGAGACAGAACAGGACATGGTGGGGTCTTAATGAGACAGAACAGGACATGGTGGGGTCTTAGAGACAGAACAGGACATGGTGGGGTCTTAGAGACAGAACAGGACATGGTGGGGTCTTAGAGACAGAACAGGACATGGTGGGGTCTTAATGAGACAGAACAGGACATGGTGGGGTCTTAATGAGACAGAACAGGACATGGTGGGGTCTTAATGAGACAGAACAGGACATGGTGGGGTCTTAATGAGACAGAACAGGACATGGTAGGGTCAGACAGACAGGACATGGTGGGGTCTTAGAGACAGAACAGGACATGGTGGGGTCTTAATGAGACAGAACAGGACATGGTGGGGTCTTAATGAGACAGAACAGGACATGGTGGGGTCTTAATGAGACAGAACAGGACATGGTGGGGTCTTAATGAGACAGAACAGGACATGGTGGGGTCTTAATGAGACAGAACAGGACATGGTGGGGTCTTAGAGACAGAACAGGACATGGTGGGGTCTTAATGAGACAGAACAGGACATGGTGGGGTCTTAATGAGACAGAACAGGACATGGTGGGGTCTTAGAGACAGAACAGGACATGGTGGGGTCTTATGAGACAGAACAGGACATGGTGGGGTCTTATGAGACAGAACAGGACATGGTGGGGTCTTAATGAGACAGAACAGGACATGGTGGGGTCTTAGAGACAGAACAGGACATGGTGGGGTCAGACAGAACAGGACATGGTGGGGTCTTAATGAGACAGAACAGGAGAACTGAGACAGAACAGGACATGGTGGGGTCTTAGAGACAGAACAGGACATGGTGGGGTCTTAATGAGACAGAACAGGACATGGTGGGGTCTTAATGAGACAGAACAGGACATGGTGGGGTCTTAGAGACAGAACAGGACATGGTGGGGTCTTATGAGACAGAACAGGACATGGTGGGGTCTTAATGAGACAGAACAGGACATGGTGGGGTCTTAATGAGACAGAACAGGACATGGTGGGGTCTTAATGAGACAGAACAGGACATGGTCTTAGAGACAGAACAGGACATGGTGGGGTCTTAAGAATGGTGGGGTCAGGACAGGACATGGTGGGGTCTTAGAGACAGAACAGGACATGGTGGGGTCTTAATGAGACAGAACAGGACATGGTGGGGTCTTAGAGACAGAACAGGACATGGTGGGGTCTTAATGAGACAGAACAGGACATGGTGGGGTCTTAATGAGACAGAACAGGACATGGTGGGGTCTTAATGAGACAGAACAGGACATGGTGGGGTCTTAATGAGACAGAACAGGACATGGTGGGGTCTTAATGAGACAGAACAGGACATGGTGGGGTCTTAGAGACAGAGACAGAACAGGACATGGTGGGGTCTTAATGAGACAGAACAGGACATGGTGGGGTCTTAATGAGACAGAACAGGACATGGTGGGGTCTTAATGAGACAGAACAGGACATGGTGGGGTCTTAATGAGACAGAACAGGACATGGTGGGGTCTTAGAGACAGAACAGGACATGGTGGGGTCTTAATGAGACAGAACAGGACATGGTGGGGTCTTAATGAGACAGAACAGGACATGGTGGGGTCTTATGAGACAGAACAGGACATGGTGGGGTCTTAATGAGACAGAACAGGACATGGTGGGGTCTTAGAGACAGAACAGGACATGGTGGGGTCTTAATGAGACAGAACAGGACATGGTGGGGTCTTAATGAGACAGAACAGGACATGGTGGGGTCTTAAGAGACAGACAGACAGGTGGGGTCTTAGAGACAGAGCAGGACATGGTGGGGTCTTAATGAGACAGAACAGGACATGGTGGGGTCTTAATGAGACAGAACAGGACATGGTGGGGTCTTAATGAGACAGAACAGGACATGGTGGGGTCTTATGAGACAGAACAGGACATGGTGGGGTCTTAATGAGACAGAACAGGACATGGTGGGGTCTTAATGAGACAGAACAGGACATGGTGGGGTCTTAATGAGACAGAACAGGACATGGTGGGGTCTAATGAGACAGAACAGGACATGAGACAGAACAGGACATGGTGGGGTCTTAATGAGACAGAGGACAGAACAGGACATGGTGGGGTCTTAATGAGACAGAACAGGACATGGTGGGGTCTTAAGACAGAACAGGACATGGTGGGGTCTTAGAGACAGAACAGGACATGGTGGGGTCTTAATGAGACAGAACAGGACATGGTGGGGTCTTAATGAGACAGAACAGGACATGGTGGGGTCTTGGGGTCTGAGACAGAACAGGACATGGTGGGGTCTTAATGAGACAGAACAGGACATGGTGGGGTCTTAATGAGACAGAACAGGACATGGTGGGGTCTTAATGAGACAGAACAGGACATGGTGGGGTCTTAATGAGACAGAACAGGACATGGTGGGGTCTTAATGAGACAGAACAGGACATGGTGGGGTCTTAATGAGACAGAACAGGACATGGTGGGGTCTTAATGAGACAGAACAGGACATGGTGGGGTCTTAGAGACAGAACAGGACATGGTGGGGTCTTAATGAGACAGAACAGGACATGGTGGGGTCTTAAGAGACAGAACAGGACATGGTGGGGTCTTAATGAGACAGAACAGGACATGGTGGGGTCTTAGAGACAGAACAGGACATGGTGGGGTCTTAATGAGACAGAACAGGACATGGTGGGGTCTTAATGAGACAGAACAGGACATGGTGGGGTCTTAATGAGACAGAACAGGACATGGTGGGGTCTTAATGAGACAGAACAGGACATGGTGGGGTCTTATGAGACAGAACAGGACATGGTGGGGTCTTAATGAGACAGAACAGGACATGGTGGGGTCTTAATGAGACAGAACAGGACATGGTGGGGTCTTAATGAGACAGAACAGGACATGGTGGGGTCTTAGAGACAGAACAGGACATGGTGGGGTCTTAATGAGACAGAACAGGACATGGTGGGGTCTTAGAGACAGAACAGGACATGGTGGGGTCTTAATGAGACAGAACAGGACATGGAGGGGTCTCTTAGAGACAGAACAGGACATGGGGGGTCTTAGAGACAGATGGTGGGGTCAGGACATGGTGGGGTCTTAATGAGACAGAACAGGACATGGTGGGGTCTTAATGAGACAGAACAGGACATGGTGGGGTCTTAATGAGACAGAACAGGACATGGTGGGGTCTTAATGAGACAGAACAGGACATGGTGGGGTCTTAATGAGACAGAACAGGACATGGTGGGGTCTTAATGAGACAGAACAGGACATGGTGGGGTCTTAATGAGACAGAACAGGACATGGTGAGACAGAACAGGACATGGTGGGGTCTTAATGAGACAGAACAGGACATGGTGGGGTCTTAATGAGACAGAACAGGACATGGTGGGGTCTTAATGAGACAGAACAGGACATGGTGGGGTCTTAATGAGACAGAACAGGACATGGTGGGGTCTTAATGAGACAGAACAGGACATGGTGGGGTCTTAGAGACAGAACAGGACATGGTGGGGTCTTAATGAGACAGAACAGGACATGGTGGGGTCTTAATGAGACAGAACAGGACATGGTGGGGTCTTAATGAGACAGAACAGGACATGGTGGGTCTTAATGAGACAGAACAGGACATGGTGGGGTCTTAGAGACAGAACAGGACATGGTGGGGTCTTAATGAGACAGAACAGGACATGGTGGGGTCTTAATGAGACAGAACAGGACATGGTGGGGTCTTAGAGACAGAACAGGACATGGTGGGGTCTTAGAGACAGAACAGGACATGGTGGGGGAACAGGACATGGTGGGGTCTTAATGAGACAGAACAGGACATGGTGGGGTCTTAATGAGACAGAACAGGACATGGTGGGGTCTTAATGAGACAGAACAGGACATGGTGGGGTCTTAATGAGACAGAACAGGACATGGTGGGGTCTTAGAGACAGAACAGGACAGGGTCTTAATGAAACAGAACAGGACATGGTGGGGTCTTAATGAGACAGAACAGGACATGGTGGGGTCTTAATGAGACAGAACAGGACATGGTGGGGTCTTAATGAGACAGAACAGGACATGGTGGGGTCTTAATGAGACAGAACAGGACATGGTGGGGTCTTAATGAGACAGAACAGGACATGGTGGGGTCTTAATGAGACAGAACAGGACATAGAGACAGAGCAGGACATGGTGGGGTCTTAATGAGACAGAACAGGACATGGTGGGGTCTTAGAGACAGAACAGGACATGGTGGGGTCTTAAGAGACAGAACAGGACATGGTGGGGTCTTATGAGACAGAACAGGACATGGTGGGGTCTTATGAGACAGAACAGGACATGGTGGGGTCTTAATGAGACAGAACAGGACATGGTGGGGTCTTATGAGACAGAACAGGACATGGTGGGGTCTTAATGAGACAGAACAGGACATGGTGGGGTCTTAATGAGACAGAACAGGACATGGTGGGGTCTTAATGAGACAGAACAGGACATGGTGGGGTCTTAGAGACAGAACAGGACATGGTGGGGTCTTAATGAGACAGAACAGGACATGGTGGGGTCTTAATGAGACAGAACAGGACATGGTGGGGTCTTAATGAGACAGAACAGGACATGGTGGGGTCTTAATGAGACAGAACAGGACATGGTGGGGTCTTAATGAGACAGAACAGGACATGGTGGGGTCTTAATGAGACAGAACAGGACATGGTGGGGTCTTAAGAGACAGAACAGGACATGGTGGGGTCTTAAGAGACAGAACAGGACATGGTAGAGACAGAACAGGACATGGTGGGGTCTTAATGAGACAGAACAGGACATGGTGGGGTCTTAAGAGACAGAACAGGACATGGTGGGGTCTTAGAGACAGAACAGGACATGGTGGGGTCTTAGAGACAGAACAGGACATGGTGGGGTCTTAGAGACAGAACAGGACATGGTGGGGTCTTAATGAGACAGAACAGGACATGGTGGGGTCTTAATGAGACAGAACAGGACATGGTGGGGTCTTAATGAGACAGAACAGGACATGGTGGGGTCTTAATGAGACAGAACAGGACATGGTGGGGTGGGGTCTTAGAGACAGAACAGGACATGGTGGGGTCTTATGAGACAGAACAGGACATGGTGGGGTCTTAATGAGACAGAACAGGACATGGTGGGGTCTTAATGAGACAGAACAGGACATGGTGGGGTCTTAATGAGACAGAACAGGACATGAGACAGAACAGGACATGGTGGGGTCTTAGAGACAGAACAGGACAATGAGACAGAACAGGACATGGTGGGGTCTTAATGAGACAGAACATGGTGGGGTCTTAGAGACAGAACAGGACATGGTGGGGTCTTAATGAGACAGAACAGGACATGGTGGGGTCTTAATGAGACAGAACAGGACATGAGACAGAACAGGACATGGTGGGGTCTTAATGAGACAGAACAGGACATGGTGGGGTCTTAATGAGACAGAACAGGACATGGTGGGGTCTTAATGAGACAGAACAGGACATGGTGGGGTCTTAATGAGACAGAACAGGACATGGTGGGGTCTTAGAGACAGAACAGGACATGGTGGGGTCTTAGAGACAGAACAGGACATGGTGGGGTCTTAATGAGACAGAACAGGACATGGTGGGTCTTAATGAGACAGAACAGGACATGGTGGGGTCTTAGAGACAGAACAGGACATGGTGGGGTCTTAGAGACAGAACAGGACATGGTGGGGTCTTAATGAGACAGAACAGGACATGGTGGGGTCTTAATGAGACAGAACAGGACATGGTGGGGTCTTAATGAGACAGAACAGGACATGGTGGGGTCTTAATGAGACAGAACAGGACATGGTGGGGTCTTAATGAGACAGAACAGGACATGGTGGGGTCTTAATGAGACAGAACAGGACATGGTGGGGTCTTAATGAGACAGAACAGGACATGGTGGGGTCTTAGAGACAGAACAGGACATGAGACAGAACAGGACATGGTGGGGTCTTAATGAGACAGAACAGGACATGGTGGGGTCTTAATGAGACAGAACAGGACATGGTGGGGTCTTAATGAGACAGAACAGGACATGGTGGGGTCTTAATGAGACAGAACAGGACATGGTGGGGTCTTAATGAGACAGAACAGGACATGGTGGGGTCTTAGAGACAGAACAGGACATGGTGGGGAAGAGACAGAACAGGACATGGCAGGACATGGTGGGGTCTTAGAGACAGAACAGGACATGGTGGGGTCTTAATGAGACAGAACAGGACATGGTGGGGTCTTAATGAGACAGAACAGGACATGGTGGGGTCTTAATGAGACAGAACAGGACATGGTGGGGTCTTAATGAGACAGAACAGGACATGGTGGGGTCTTAATGAGACAGAACAGGACATGGTGGGGTCTTAATGAGACAGAACAGGACATGGTGGGGTCTTAGAGAACAGGACATGGTGGGGTCTTATGAGACAGAGGACAGGACATGGTGGGGTCTTAGAGACAGAACAGGACATGGTGGGGTCTTAGAGACAGAACAGGACATGGTGGGGTCTTAAGAGACAGAACAGGACATGGTGGGGTCTTAATGAGACAGAACAGACAGACAGGACATGGTGGGGTCTTAATGAGACAGAACAGGACATGGTGGGGTCTTAGAGACAGAACAGGACATGGTGGGGGACAGAACAGGACATGGTGGGGTCTTAATGAGACAGAACAGGACATGGTGGGGTCTTAGAGACAGAACAGGACATGGTGGGGTCTTAATGAGACAGAACAGGACATGGTGGGGTCTTAATGAGACAGAACAGGACATGGTGGGGTCTTAATGAGACAGAACAGGACATGGTGGGGTCTTAAGAGACAGAACAGGACATGGTGGGGTCTTAATGAGACAGAACAGGACATGGTGGGGTCTTAATGAGACAGAACAGGACATGGTGGGGGTCTTAATGAGACAGAACAGGACATGGTGGGGTCTAATGAGACAGAACAGGACATGGTGGGGTCTTAATGAGACAGAACAGGACATGGTGGGGTCTTAATGAGACAGAACAGGACATGGTGGGGTCTAGAGACACTTAAGAGACAGAACAGGACATGGTGGGGTCTTAATGAGACAGAACAGGACATGGTGGGGTCTTAATGAGACAGAACAGGACATGGTGGGGTCTTAGAGACAGAACAGGACATGGTGGGGTCTTAATGAGACAGAACAGGACATGGTGGGGTCTTAATGAGACAGAACAGGACATGGTGGGGTCTTAATGAGACAGAACAGGACATGGTGGGGTCTTAATGAGACAGAACAGGACATGGTGGGGTCTTAATGAGACAGAACAGGACATGGTGGGGTCTTAATTAGGACATGGTGGGGTCTTAATGAGACAGAACAGGACATGGTGGGGTCTTAATGAGACAGAACAGGACATGGTGGGGTCTTAATGAGACAGAACAGGACATGGTGGGGTCTTAATGAGACAGAACAGGACATGGTGGGTCTTAGAGACAGAACAGGACATGGTGGGGTCTTAATGAGACAGAACAGGACATGGTGGGGTCTTAATGAGACAGAACAGGACATGGTGGGGTCTTAATGAGACAGAACAGGACATGGTGGGGTCTTAATGAGACAGAACAGGACATGGTGGGGTCTTAATGAGACAGAACAGGACATGGTGGGGTCTTAGAGACAGAACAGGACATGGTGGGGTCTTAATGAGACAGAGGACATGGTGGGGTCTTAATGAGACAGAACAGGACATGGTGGGGTCTTAATGAGACAGAACAGGACATGGTGGGGTCTTAGAGACAGAACAGGACATGGTGGGGTCTTATAGACAGACAGGACATGGTGGGGTCTTAGAGACAGAACAGGACATGGTGGGGTCTTAATGAGACAGAACAGGACATGGTGGGGTCTTAATGAGACAGAACAGGACATGGTGGGGTCTTAATGAGACAGAACAGGACATGGTGGGGTCTTAATGAGACAGAACAGGACATGGTGGGGTCTTAGAGACAGAACAGGACATGGTGGGGGTCTTAATGAGACAGAACAGGACATGGTGGGGTCTTAATGAGACAGAACAGGACATGGTGGGGTCTTAATGAGACAGAACAGGACATGGTGGGGTCTTAATGAGACAGAACAGGACATGGTGGGGTCTTAATGAGACAGAACAGGACATGGTGGGGTCTTATGAGACAGAACAGGACATGGTGGGGTGGGTCTTGGGTCTTAGAGACAGAACAGGACATGGTGGGGTCTTAATGAGACAGACAGAACAGGACATGGTGGGGTCTTAATGAGACAGAACAGGACATGGTGGGGTCTTAATGAGACAGAACAGGACATGGTGGGGTCTTAATGAGACAGAACAGGACATGGTGGGGTCTTAGAGACAGAACAGGACATGGTGGGGTCTTAATGAGACAGAACAGGACATGGTGGGGTCTTAATGAGACAGAACAGGACATGGTGGGGTCTTAATGAGACAGAACAGGACATGGTGGGGTCTTAGAGAGACAGGACATGGACATGGTGGGGTCTTAATGAGACAGAACAGGACATGGTGGGGTCTTAATGAGAAAGAACAGGACATGGTGGGGTCTTAATGAGACAGAACAGGACATGGTGGGGTCTTAATGAGACAGAACAGGACATGGTGGGGTCTTAATGAGACAGAACAGGACATGGTGGGGTCTTAATGAGACAGAACAGGACATGGTGGGGTCTTAATGAGACAGAACAGGACATGGTGGGGTCTTAGAGACAGAACAGGACATGGTGGGGTCTTAGAGACAGAACAGGACATGGTGGGGTCTTAGAGACAGAACAGGACATGGTGGGGTCTTAATGAGACAGAACAGGACATGGTGGGGTCTTAATGAGACAGAACAGGACATGGTGGGGTCTTAATGAGACAGAACAGGACATGGTGGGGTCTTAATGAGACAGAACAGGACATGGTGGGGTCTTAAGAGACAGAACAGGACATGGTGGGGTCTTATGAGACAGAACAGGACATGGTGGGTCTTAATGAGACAGAACAGGATGAGACATGAGACAGAACAGGACATGGTGGGGTCTTAGAGACAGAACAGGACATGGTGGGGTCTTAATGAGACAGAACAGGACATGGTGGGGTCTTAATGAGACAGAACAGGACATGGTGGGGTCTTAATGAGACAGAACAGGACATGGGGTCTTATGAGACAGAACAGGACATGGTGGGGTCTTAATGAGACAGAACAGGACATGGTGGGGTCTTAATGAGACAGAACAGGACATGGTGGGGTCTTAATGAGACAGAACAGGACATGGTGGGGTCATGTTAGAGACAGAACAGGACATGGTGGGGTCTTAATGAGACAGAACAGGACATGGTGGGGTCTTAATGAGAGACAGAACAGGACATGGTGGGGTCTTAATGAGACAGAACAGGACATGGTGGGGTCTTAATGAGACAGAACAGGACATGGTGGGGTCTTGAGACAGAGACATGGTAGGGTCTTAATGAGACACAGGACATGGTGGGGTCTTAGAGACAGAACAGGACATGGTGGGGTCTTAATGAGACAGAACAGGACATGGTGGGGTCTTAATGAGACAGACAACAGGACATGACATGGTGGGGTCTTAGAGACAGAGGACATGGTGGGGTCTTAGAGACAGAACAGGACATGGTGGGGTCTTAGAGACAGAACAGGACATGGTGGGGTCTTAAGAGACAGAACAGGACATGGTGGGGTCTTATGACAGAGACAGAACAGGACATGGTGGGGTCTTAATGAGACAGAACAGGACATGGTGGGGTCTTAATGAGACAGAACAGGACATGGTGGGGTCTTAATGAGACAGAACAGACATGGTGGGGTCTTAATGAGACAGAACAGGACATGGTGGGGTCTTAATGAGACAGAACAGGACATGGTGGGGTCTTAATGAGACAGAACAGGACATGGTGGGGTCTTAGAGACAGAACAGGACATGGTAATGAGACAGAACAGGGTCTTAATGAGACAGAACAGGACATGGTGGGGTCTTAATGAGACAGAACAGGACATGGTGG
The DNA here is from genome assembly GCF_034236695.1 of Oncorhynchus nerka. NCBI lineage: Eukaryota > Metazoa > Chordata > Actinopteri > Salmoniformes > Salmonidae > Oncorhynchus > Oncorhynchus nerka. Next base: position 12,277,181 of record NC_088420.1, on the reverse strand, counting down.
GGTCTTAATGAGACAGAACAGGACATGGTGGGGTCTTAAGAGACAGAACAGGACATGGTGGGGTCTTAATGAGACAGAACAGGACATGGTGGGGTCTTAATGAGACAGAACAGGACATGGTGGGGTCTTAGAGACAGAACAGGACATGGTGGGGTCTTAGAGACAGAACAGGACATGGTGGGGTCTTAATGAGACAGAACAGGACATGGTGGGGTCTTAGAGACAGAACAGGACATGGTGGGGTCTTAATGAGACAGAACAGGACATGGTGGGGTCTTAATGAGACAGAACAGGACATGGGGTCTTAATGAGACAGAACAGGACATGGTGGGGTCTTAATGAGACAGAACAGGACATGGTGGGGTCTTAGAGACAGAACAGGACATGGTGGGGTCTTAATGAGACAGAACAGGACATGGTGGGGTCTTAATGAGACAGAACAGGACATGGTGGGGTCTTAATGAGACAGAACAGAGACAGAACAGGACATGGTGGGGTCTTAATGAGACAGAACAGGACATGGTGGGGTCTTAATGAGACAGAGACAGTCTTAGAGACAGAACAGGACATGGTGGGGTCTTAGAGACAGAACAGGACATGGTGGGGTCTTAATGAGACAGAACAGGACATGGGGGTCTTAATGAGACAGAACAGGACATGGTGGGGTCTTAATGAGACAGAACAGGACATGGTGGGGTCTTAATGAGACAGAACAGGACATGGTGGGGTCTTAATGAGACAGAACAGGACATGGTGGGGTCTTAATGAGACAGAACAGGACATGGTGGGGTCTTAATGAGACAGAACAGGACATGGTGGGGTCTTAGAGACAGAACAGGACATGGTGGGGTCTTAATGAGACAGACAGGACATGGTGGGGTCAGACAGACATGGTGGGGTCTTAGAGACAGAGGACATGGTGGGGGACATGGTGGGGTCTTAGAGACAGAACAGGACATGGTGGGGTCTTAATGAGACAGAACAGGACATGGTGGGGTCTTAATGAGACAGAACAGGACATGGTGGGGTCTTAATGAGACAGAACAGGACATGGTGGGGTCTTAATGAGACAGAACAGGACATGGTGGGGTCTTAGAGACAGAACAGGACATGGTGGGGTCTTAATGAGACAGAACAGGACATGGTGGGGTCTTAAGACAGAACAGAACAGGACATGGTGGGGTCTTAGAGACAGAACAGGACATGGTGGGGTCTTAATGAGACAGAACAGGACATGGTGGGGTCTTAATGAGACAGAACAGGACATGGTGGGGTCTTAATGAGACAGAACAGGACATGGTGGGGTCTTAATGAGACAGGACATGGTGGGGTCTTAGAGACAGAACAGGACATGGTGGGGTCTTAATGAGACAGAACAGGACATGGTGGGGTCTTAATGAGACAGAACAGGACATGGTGGGGTCTTAATGAGACAGAACAGGACATGGTGGGGTCTTTAGAGACAGAACAGGACATGGTGGGGTCTTAATGAGACAGAACAGGACATGGTGGGGTCTTAATGAGACAGAACAGGACATGGTGGGGTCTTAATGAGACAGAACAGGACATGGTCTTAATGAGACAGAACAGGGGTCTTAATGAGACAGAACAGGACATGGTGGGGTCTTAGAGACAGAACAGGACATGGTGGGGTCTTAATGAGACAGAACAGGACATGGTGGGGTCTTAGAGACAGAACAGGACATGGTGGGGTCTTAAGAGACAGAACAGGACATGGTGGGGTCTTAGAGACAGAACAGGACATGGTGGGGTCTTAATGAGACAGAACAGGACATGGTGGGGTCTTAATGAGACAGAACAGGACATGGTGGGGTCTTAATGAGACAGAACAGGACATGGTGGGGTCTTAATGAGACAGAACAGGACATGGTGGGGTCTTAGAGACAGAACAGGACATGGTGGGGTCTTAGAGACAGAACAGGACATGGTGGGGTCTTAATGAGACAGAACAGGACATGGTGGGGTCTTAATGAGACAGAACAGGACATGGTGGGGTCTTAATGAGACAGAACAGGACATGGTGGGGTCTTAGAGACAGAACAGGACATGGTGGGGTCTTAATGAGACAGAACAGGACATGGTGGGGTCTTAGAGACAGAACAGGACATGGTGGGGTCTTAATGAGACAGAACAGGACATGGTGGGGTCTTAATGAGACAGAACAGGACATGGTGGGGTCTTAGAGACAGAACAGGACATGGTGGGGTCTTAGAGACAGAACAGGACATGGTGGGGTCTTAATGAGACAGAACAGGACATGGTGGGGTCTTAATGAGACAGAACAGGACATGGTGGGGTCTTAATGAGACAGAACAGGACATGGTGGGGTCTTAATGAGACAGAACAGGACATGGTGGGGTCTTAATGAGACAGAACAGGACATGGTGGGGTCTTAATGAGACAGAACAGGACATGGTGGGGTCTTAATGAGACAGAACAGGACATGGTGGGGTCTTAATGAGACAGAACAGGACATGGTGGGGTCTTAGAGAGACAGAATGGTGGGGTCAGAGACAGAACAGGACATGGTGGGGTCTTAATGAGACAGAACAGGACATGGTGGGGTCTTAATGAGACAGAACAGGACATGGTGGGGTCTTAGAGACAGAACAGGACATGGTGGGGTCTTAGAGACAGAACAGGACATGGTGGGGTCTTAATGAGACAGAACAGGACATGGTGGGGTCTTAATGAGACAGAACAGGACATGGTGGGGTCTTAATGAGACAGAACAGGACATGGTGGGGTCTTAATGAGACAGAACAGGACATGGTGGGGTCTTAATGAGACAGAACAGGACATGGTGGGGTCTTAATGAGACAGAACAGGACATGGTGGGGTCTTAATGAGACAGAACAGGACATGGTGGGGTCTTAATGAGACAGAACAGGACATGGTGGGGTCTTAATGAGACAGAACAGGACATGGTGGGGTCAGAGACAGAACAGGACATGGTGGGGTCTTAGAGACAGAACAGACAGAACACAGGACATGGTGGGGTCTTAGAGACAGAACAGGACATGGTGGGGTCTTAATGAGACAGAACAGGACATGGTGGGGTCTTAATGAGACAGAACAGGACATGGTGGGGTCTTAATGAGACAGAACAGGACATGGTGGGGTCTTAATGAGACAGAACAGGACATGGTGGGGTCTTAGAGACAGAACAGGACATGGTGGGGTCTTAATGAGACAGAACAGGACATGGTGGGGTCTTAATGAGACAGAACAGACATGGTGGGGTCTTAATGAGACAGAACAGGACATGGTGGGGTCTTAATGAGACAGAACAGGACATGGTGGGGTCTTAATGAGACAGAACAGGACATGGTGGGGTCTTAATGAGACAGAACAGGACATGGTGGGGTCTTAGAGACAGAACAGGACATGGTGGGGTCTTAATGAGACAGAACAGGACATGGTGGGGTCTTAGAGACAGAACAGGACATGGTGGGGTCTTAATGAGACAGAACAGGACATGGTGGGGTCTTAATGAGACAGAACAGGACATGGTGGGGTCTTAATGAGACAGAACAGGACATGGTGGGGTCTTAATGAGACAGAACAGGACATGGTGGGGTCTTAATGAGACAGAACAGGACATGGTGGGGTCTTAATGAGACAGAACAGGACATGGTGGGGTCTTAATGAGACAGAACAGGACATGGTGGGGTCTTAATGAGACAGAACAGGACATGGTGGGGTCTTAATGAGACAGAACAGGACATGGTGGGGTCTTAATGAGACAGAACAGGACATGGTGGGGTCTTAGAGACAGAACAGGACATGGTGGGGTCTTAATGAGACAGAACAGGACATGGTGGGGTCTTAATGAGACAGAACAGGACATGGTGGGGTCTTAGAGACAGAACAGGACATGGTGGGGTCTTAGAGACAGAACAGGACATGGAGGGGTCTTATAGACAGAGCAGGACATGGTGGGGTCTTAGAGACAGAACAGGACATGGTGGGGTCTTAATGAGACAGAACAGGACATGGTGGGGTCTTAGAGACAGAACAGGACATGGTGGGGTCTTAATGAGACAGAACAGGACATGGTGGGGTCTTAATGAGACAGAACAGGACATGGTGGGGTCTTAATGAGACAGAACAGGACATGGTGGGGTCTTAGAGACAGAACAGGACATGGTGGGGTCTTAATGAGACAGAACAGGACATGGTGGGGTCTTAATGAGACAGAACAGGACATGGTGGGGTCTTAATGAGACAGAACAGGACATGGTGGGGTCTTAATGAGACAGAACAGGACATGGTGGGGTCTTAGAGACAGAACAGGACATGGTGGGGTCTTAATGAGACAGAACAGGACATGGTGGGGTCTTAATGAGACAGAACAGGACATGGTGGGGTCTTAATGAGACAGAACAGGACATGGTGGGGTCTTAATGAGACAGAACAGGACATGGTGGGGTCTTAGAGACAGAACAGGACATGGTGGGGTCTTAGAGACAGAACAGGACATGGTGGGGTCTTAATGAGACAGAACAGGACATGGTGGGGTCTTAATGAGACAGAACAGGACATGGTGGGGTCTTAATGAGACAGAACAGGACATGGTGGGGTCTTAATGAGACAGAACAGGACATGGTGGGGTCTTAATGAGACAGAACAGGACATGGTGGGGTCTTAATGAGACAGAACAGGACATGGTGGGGTCTTAATGAGACAGAACAGGACATGGTGGGGTCTTAATGAGACAGAACAGGACATGGTGGGGTCTTAGAGACAGAACAGGACATGGTGGGGTCTTAGAGACAGAACAGGACATGGTGGGGGTCTTAGAGACAGAACAGGACATGGTGGGGTCTTAATGAGACAGAACAGGACATGGTGGGGTCTTAGAGACAGAACAGGACATGGTGGGGTCTTAATGAGACAGAACAGGACATGGTGGGGTCTTAATGAGACAGAACAGGACATGGTGGGGTCTTAGAGACAGAACAGGACATGGTGGGGTCTTAGAGACAGAACAGGACATGGTGGGGTCTTAATGAGACAGAACAGGACATGGTGGGGTCTTAATGAGACAGAACAGGACATGGTGGGGTCTTAATGAGACAGAACAGGACATGGTGGGGTCTTAATGAGACAGAACAGGACATGGTGGGGTCTTAATGAGACAGAACAGGACATGGTGGGGTCTTAATGAGACAGAACAGGACATGGTGGGGTCTTAATGAGACAGAACAGGACATGGTGGGGTCTTATGAGACAGAACAGGACATGGTGGGGTCTTAGAGACAGAACAGGACATGGTGGGGTCTTAGAGACAGAACAGGAATGGGGAGACAGAACAGGACATGGTGGGGTCTTAGAGACAGAACAGGACATGGTGGGGTCTTAATGAGACAGAACAGGACATGGTGGGGTCTTAATGAGACAGAACAGGACATGGTGGGGTCTTAATGAGACAGAACAGGACATGGTGGGGTCTTAATGAGACAGAACAGGACATGGTGGGGTCTTAATGAGACAGAACAGGACATGGTGGGGTCTTAATGAGACAGAACAGGACATGGTGGGGTCTTAATGAGACAGAACAGGACATGGTGGGGTCTTAGAGACAGAACAGGACATGGTGGGGTCTTAGAGACAGAACAGGACATGGTGGGGTCTTAATGAGACAGAACAGGACATGGTGGGGTCTTAGAGACAGAACAGGACATGGTGGGGTCTTATAGACAGAACAGGACATGGTGGGGTCTTAATGAGACAGAACAGGACATGGTGGGGTCTTAATGAGACAGAACAGGACATGGTGGGGTCTTAATGAGACAGAACAGGACATGGTGGGGTCTTAATGAGACAGAACAGGACATGGTGGGGTCTTAATGAGACAGAACAGGACATGGTGGGGTCTTAATGAGACAGAACAGGACATGGTGGGGTCTTAATGAGACAGAACAGGACATGGTGGGGTCTTAATGAGACAGAACAGGACATGGTGGGGTCTTAATGAGACAGAACAGGACATGGTGGGGTCTTAGAGACAGAACAGGACATGGTGGGGTCTTAGAGACAGAACAGGACATGGTGGGGTCTTAGAGACAGAACAGGACATGGTGGGGTCTTAATGAGACAGAACAGGACATGGTGGGGTCTTAATGAGACAGAACAGGACATGGTGGGGTCTTAATGAGACAGAACAGGACATGGTGGGGTCTTAATGAGACAGAACAGGACATGGTGGGGTCTTAATGAGACAGAACAGGACATGGTGGGGTCTTAAGAGACAGACAGGACATGGTGGGGTCTTAATGAGACAGAACAGGACATGGTGGGGTCTTAGAGACAGAACAGGACATGGTGGGGTCTTAGAGACAGAACAGGACATGGTGGGGTCTTGAGACAGAACAGGACAGAGACAGAACAGGACATGGTGGGGTCTTAATGAGACAGAACAGGACATGGTGGGGTCTTAATGAGACAGAACAGGACATGGTGGGGTCTAATGAGACAGAACAGGACATGGTGGGGTCTTGAGAAAGCACAGGACATGGGGAGACAGAACAGGACATGGTGGGGTCTTAATGAGACAGAACAGGACATGGGGTCTTAATGAGACAGAACAGGACATGGTGGGGTCTTAATGAGACAGAACAGGACATGGTGGGGTCTTAGAGACAGAACAGGACATGGTGGGGTCTTAATGAGACAGAACAGGACATGGTGGGGTCTTAATGAGACAGAACAGGACATGGTGGGGTCTTAATGAGACAGAACAGGACATGGTGGGGTCTTAATGAGACAGAACAGGACATGGTGGGGTCTTAATGAGACAGAACAGGACATGGTGGGGTCTTAGAGACAGAACAGGACATGGTGGGGTCTTAATGAGACAGAACAGGACATGGTGGGGTCTTATGAGACAGAACAGGACATGGTGGGGTCTTAATGAGACAGAACAGGACAGGACATAGAGACAGAACAGGACATGGTGGGGTCTTAATGAGACAGAACAGGACATGGTGGGGTCTTAATGAGACAGAACAGGACAGAACAGGACATGGTGGGGTCTTAATGAGACAGAACAGGACATGGTGGGGTCTTATGAGACAGAACAGGACATGGTGGGGTCTTAGAGACAGAACAGGACATGGTGGGGTCTTAATGAGACAGAACAGGACAGGACATGGTGGGGTCTTAATGAGACAGAACAGGACATGGTGGGGTCTTAATGAGACAGAACAGGACATGGTGGGGTCTTAGAGACAGAACAGGACATGGTGGGGTCTTAATGAGACAGAACAGGACATGGTGGGGTCTTAGAGACAGAACAGGACATGGTGGGGTCTTAATGAGACAGAACAGGACATGGTGGGGTCTTAATGAGACAGAACAGGACATGGTGGGGTCTTAATGAGACAGAACAGGACATGGTGGGGTCTTAGAGACAGAACAGGACATGGTGGGGTCTTAATGAGACAGAACAGGACATGGTGGGGTCTTAATGAGACAGAACAGGACATGGTGGGGTCTTAATGAGACAGAACAGGACATGGTGGGGTCTTAATGAGACAGAACAGGACATGGTGGGGTCTTAATGAGACAGAACAGGACATGGTGGGGTCTTAATGAGACAGAACAGACATGGTGGGGTCTTAATGAGACAGGACATGGTGGGGTCTTAATGAGACAGAACAGGACATGGTGGGGTCTTAGAGACAGAACAGGACATGGTGGGGTCTTAGAGACAGAACAGGACATGGTGGGGTCTTAATGAGACAGAACAGGACATGGTGGGGTCTTAATGAGACAGAACAGGACATGGTGGGGTCTTAGAGACAGAACAGGACATGGTGGGGTCTTAGAGACAGAACAGGACATGGTGGGGTCTTAATGAGACAGAACAGGACATGGTGGGGTCTTAATGAGACAGAACAGGACATGGTGGGGTCTTAATGAGACAGAACAGGACATGGTGGGGTCTTAATGAGACAGAACAGGACATGGTGGGGTCTTAATGAGACAGAACAGGACATGGTGGGGTCTTAATGAGACAGAACAGGACATGGTGGGGTCTTATGAGACAGAACAGGACATGGTGGGGTCTTAGAGACAGAACAGGACATGGTGGGGTCTTAATGAGACAGAACAGGACATGGTGGGGTCTTAGAGACAGAACAGGACGTGGTGGGGTCTTAGAGACAGAACAGGACATGGAGGGGTCTTATAGACAGAGCAGGACATGGTGGGGTCTTAGAGACAGAACAGGACATGGTGGGGTCTTAATGAGACAGAACAGGACATGGTGGGGTCTTAATGAGACAGAACAGGACATGGTGGGGTCTTAATGAGACAGAACAGGACATGGTGGGGTCTTAATGAGACAGAACAGGACATGGTGGGGTCTTAGAGACAGAACAGGACATGGTGGGGTCTTAGAGACAGAACAGGACATGGTGGGGTCTTAATGAGACAGAACAGGACATGGTGGGGTCTTAATGAGACAGAACAGGACATGGTGGGGTCTTAATGAGACAGAACAGGACATGGTGGGGTCTTAATGAGACAGAACAGGACATGGTGGGGTCTTAATGAGACAGAACAGGAGAGACAGAACAGGACATGGTGGGGTCTTAATGAGACAGCACAGGACATGGAGAGACAGAACAGGACATGGTGGGGTCTTAATGAGACAGAACAGGACATGGTGGGGTCTTAATGAGACAGAACAGGACATGGTGGGGTCTTAGAGACAGAACAGGACATGGTGGGGTCTTAGAGACAGAACAGGACATGGTGGGGTCTTAATGAAACAGAACAGACATGGTCGGGTCAGAAAGAACAGGACATGGTGGGGTCTTAATGAGACAGAACAGGACATGGTGGGGTCTTAGAGACAGAACAGGACATGGTGGGGTCATGAGACAGAACAGGACATGGTGGGGTCTTAATGAGACAGAACAGGACATGGTGGGGTCTTAATGAGACAGAACAGGACATGGTGGGGTCTTAATGAGACAGAACAGGACATGGTGGGGTCTTATGAGACAGAACAGGACATGGTGGGGTCTTAGAGACAGAACAGGACATGGTGGGGTCTTAGAGACAGAACAGGACATGAGACAGAACAGGACATGGTGGGGTCTTAGAGACAGAACAGGACATGGTGGGGTCTTAATGAGACAGAACAGGACATGGTGGGGTCTTAGAGACAGAACAGGACATGGTGGGGTCTTAATGAGACAGAACAGGACATGGTGGGGTCTTAATGAGACAGAACAGGACATGGTGGGGTCTTAGAGACAGAACAGGACATGGTGGGGTCAGACAGATGAGACAGAACAGGACATGGTGGGGTCTTAATGAGACAGAACAGGACATGGTGGGGTCTTAATGAGACAGAACAGGACATGGTGGGGTCTTAATGAGACAGAACAGGACATGGTGGGGTCTTAGAGACAGAACAGGACATGGTGGGGTCTTAGAGACAGAACAGGACATGGTGGGGTCTTAATGAGACAGAACAGGACATGGTGGGGTCTTAATGAGACAGAACAGGACATGGTGGGGTCTTAATGAGACAGAACAGGACATGGTGGGGTCTTAATGAGACAGAACAGGACATGGTGGGGTCTTAATGAGACAGAACAGGACATGGTGGGGTCTTAATGAGACAGAGAACAGGACATGGTGGGGTCTTAATGAGACAGAACAGGACATGGTGGGGTCTTAATGAGACAGAACAGGACATGGTGGGGTCTTAGAGACAGAACAGGACATGGTGGGGTCTTAATGAGACAGAACAGGACATGGTGGGGTCTTAGAGACAGAACAGGACATGGTGGGGTCTTAAGAGACAGAACAGGACATGGTGGGGTCTTAATGAGACAGAACAGGACATGGTGGGGTCTTAGAGACAGAACAGGACATGGTGGGGTCTTAATGAGACAGAACAGGACATGGTGGGGTCTTAATGAGACAGAACAGGACATGGTGGGGTCTTAGAGACAGAACAGGACATGGTGGGGTCTTAATGAGACAGAACAGGACATGGTGGGGTCTTAATGAGACAGAACAGGACATGGTGGGGTCTTAATGAGACAGAACAGGACATGGTGGGGTCTTAATGAGACAGAACAGGACATGGTGGGGTCTTAATGAGACAGAACAGGACATGGTGGGGTCTTAGAGACAGAACAGGACATGGTGGGGTCTTAATGAGACAGAACAGGACATGGTGGGGTCTTAGAGACAGAACAGGACATGGTGGGGTCTTAATGAGACATGAGACAGAACAGGACATGGTGGGGTCTTAGAGACAGAACAGGACATGGTGGGGTCTTAGAGACAGAACAGGACATGGTGGGGTCTTAATGAGACAGAACAGGACATGGTGGGGTCTTAATGAGACAGAACAGGACATGGTGGGGTCTTAATGAGACAGAACAGGACATGGTGGGGTCTTAATGAGACAGAACAGGACATGGTGGGGTCTTAATGAGACAGAACAGGACATGGTGGGGTCTTAATGAGACAGAACAGGACATGGTGGGGTCTTAATGAGACAGAACAGGACATGGTGGGGTCTTAATGAGACAGAACAGGACATGGTGGGGTCTTAATGAGACAGAACAGGACATGGTGGGGTCTTAGAGACAGAACAGGACATGGTGGGGTCTTAGAGACAGAACAGGAATGGTGGGGTCTTAGAGACAGAACAGGACATGGTGGGGTGAGACAGAACAGGACATGGTGGGGTCTTAATGAGACAGAACAGGACATGGTGGGGTCTTATAGACAGAACAGGACATGGTGGGGTCTTAATGAGACAGAACAGGACATGGTGGGGTCTTAATGAGACAGAACAGGACATGGTGGGGTCTTAATGAGACAGAACAGGACATGGTGGGGTCTTAATGAGACAGAACAGGACATGGTGGGGTCTTAGAGACAGAACAGGACATGGTGGGGTCTTAGAGACAGAACAGGACATGGTGGGGTCTTAATGAGACAGAACAGGACATGGTGGGGTCTTAATGAGACAGAACAGGACATGGTGGGGTCTTAGAGACAGAACAGGACATGGTGGGGTCTTAGAGACAGAACAGGACATGGTGGGGTCTTAATGAGACAGAACAGGACATGGTGGGGTCTTAATGAGACAGAACAGGACATGGTGGGGTCTTAATGAGACAGAACAGGACATGGTGGGGTCTTAGAGACAGAACAGGACAACAGGACATGGTGGGGTCTTAATGAGACAGAACAGGACATGGTGGGGTCTTAATGAGACAGAACAGGACATGGTGGGGTCTTAATGAGACAGAACAGGACATGGTGGGGTCTTAATGAGACAGAACAGGACATGGTGGGGTCTTAATGAGACAGAACAGGACATGGTGGGGTCTTAATGAGACAGAACAGGACATGGTGGGGTCTTAGAGACAGAACAGGACATGAGACAGAACAGGACATGGTGGGGTCTTAGAGACAGAACAGGACATGGTGGGGTCTTAATGAGACAGAACAGGACATGGTGGGGTCTTAGAGACAGAACAGGACATGGTGGGGTCTTAATGAGACAGAACAGGACATGGTGGGGTCTTAATGAGACAGAACAGGACATGGTGGGGTCTTAATGAGACAGAACAGGACATGGTGGGGTCTTAATGAGACAGAACAGGACATGGTGGGGTCTTAATGAGACAGAACAGGACATGGTGGGGTCTTAATGAGACAGAACAGGACATGGTGGGGTCTTAATGAGACAGAACAGGACATGGTGGGGTCTTAATGAGACAGAACAGGACATGGTGGGGTCTTAATGAGACAGAACAGGACATGGTGGGGTCTTAATGAGACAGAACAGGACATGGTGGGGTCTTAATGAGACAGAACAGGACATGGTGGGGTCTTAGAGACAGAACAGGACATGGTGGGGTCTTAATGAGACAGAACAGGACATGGTGGGGTCTTAATGAGACAGAACAGGACATGGTGGGGTCTTAATGAGACACTTAGAGACAGAACAGGACATGGTGGGGTCTTAGAGACAGAACAGGACATGGTGGGGTCTTAATGAGACAGAACAGGACATGGTGGAGTCTTAAGAGACAGAACAGGACATGGTGGGGTCTTAATGAGACAGAACAGGACATGGTGGGGTCTTATGAGACAGAACAGGACATGGTGGGGTCTTAATGAGACAGAACAGGACATGGTGGGGTCTTAATGAGACAGAACAGGACATGGTGGGGTCTTAATGAGACAGAACAGGACATGGTGGGGTCTAATGAGACAGAACAGGACATGGTGGGGTCTTAGAGACAGAACAGGACATGGTGGGGTCTTAATGAGACAGAACAGGACATGGTGGGGTCTTAATGAGACAGAACAGGACATGGTGGGGTCTTAATGAGACAGAACAGGACATGGTGGGGTCTTAATGAGACAGAACAGGACATGGTGGGGTCTTAGAGACAGAACAGGACATGGTGGGGTCTTAATGAGACAGAACAGGACATGGTGGGGTCTTAGAGACAGAACAGGACATGGTGGGGTCTTAATGAGACAGAACAGGACATGGTGGGGTCTTAGAGACAGAACAGGACATGGTGGGGTCTTAATGAGACAGAACAGGACATGGTGGGGTCTTAATGAGACAGAACAGGACATGGTGGGGTCTTAATGAGACAGAACAGGACATGGTGGGGTCTTAATGAGACAGAACAGGACATGGTGGGGTCTTAGAGACAGAACAGGACATGGTGGGGTCTTAATGAGACAGAACAGGACATGGTGGGGTCTTAGAGACAGAACAGGACATGGTGGGGTCTTAATGACAGAACAGGACATGGTGGGGTCTTAATGAGACAGAACAGGACATGGTGGGGTCTTAATGAGACAGAACAGGACATGGTGGGGTCTTAATGAGACAGAACAGGACATGGTGGGGTCTTAATGAGACAGAACAGGACATGGTGGGGTCTTAATGAGACAGAACAGGACATGGTGGGGTCTTAGAGACAGAACAGGACATGGTGGGGTCTTAATGAGACAGAACAGGACATGGTGGGGTCTTAATGAGACAGAACAGGACATGGTGGGGTCTTAATGAGACAGAACAGGACATGGTGGGGTCTTAATGAGACAGAACAGGACATGGTGGGGTCTTAATGAGACAGAACAGGACATGGTGGGGTCTAATGAGACAGAACAGGACATGGTGGGGTCTTAATGAGACAGAACAGGACATGGTGGGGTCTTAATGAGACAGAACAGGACATGGTGGGGTCTTAATGAGACAGAACAGGACATGGTGGGGTCTTAATGAGACAGAACAGGACATGGTGGGGTCTTAATGAGACAGAACAGGACATGGTGGGGTCTTAATGAGACAGAACAGGACATGGTGGGGTCTTAATGAGACAGAACAGGACATGGTGGGGTCTTAATGAGACAGACAGACATGGTGGGGTCTTAATGAGACAGAACAGGACATGGTGGGGTCTTAGAGACAGAACAGGACATGGTGGGGTCTTAATGAGACAGAACAGGACATGGTGGGGTCTTAGAGACAGAACAGGACATGGTGGGGTCTTAATGAGACAGAACAGGACATGGTGGGGTCTTAATGAGACAGAACAGGACATGGTGGGGTCTTAATGAGACAGAACAGGACATGGTGGGGTCTTAATGAGACAGAACAGGACATGGTGGGGTCTTAATGAGACAGAACAGGACATGGTGGGGTCTTAGAGACAGAACAGGACATGGTGGGGTCTTAATGAGACAGAACAGGACATGGTGGGGTCTTAATGAGACAGAACAGGACATGGTGGGGTCTTAGAGACAGAACAGGACATGGTGGGGTCTTAAGAGACAGAACAGGACATGGTGGGGTCTTAATGAGACAGAACAGGACATGGTGGGGTCTTAATGAGACAGAACAGGACATGGTGGGGTCTTAATGAGACAGGACATGGTGGGGTCTTAATGAGACAGAACAGGACATGGTGGGGTCTTAATGAGACAGAACAGGACATGGTGGGGTCTTAATGAGACAGAACAGGACATGGTGGGGTCTTAATGAGACAGAACAGGACATGGTGGGGTCTTAATGAGACAGAACAGGACATGGTGGGGTCTTAATGAGACAGAACAGGACATGGTGGGTCTTAGAGACAGAACAGGACATGGAGGGGTCTTAATGAGACAGAACAGGACATGGTGGGGTCTTAATGAGACAGAACAGGACATGGTGGGGTCTTAATGAGACAGAACAGGACATGGTGGGGTCTTAATGAGACAGAACAGGACATGGTGGGGTCTTAATGAGACAGAACAGGACATGGTGGGGTCTTAATGAGACAGAACAGGACATGGTGGGGTCTTAGAGACAGAACAGGACATGGTGGGGTCTTAATGAGACAGAACAGGACATGGTGGGGTCTTAATGAGACAGAACAGGACATGGTGGGGTCTTAGAGACAGAACAGGACATGGTGGGGTCTTAGAACAGGACATGGTGGGGTCTTAATGAGACAGAACAGGACATGGTGGGGTCTTAATGAGACAGAACAGGACATGGTGGGGTCTTAGAGACAGAACAGGACATGGTGGGGTCTTAGAGACAGAACAGGACATGGTGGGGTCTTAATGAGACAGAACAGGACATGGTGGGGTCTTAATGAGACAGAACAGGACATGGTGGGGTCTTAATGAGACAGAACAGGACATGGTGGGGTCTTAATGAGACAGAACAGGACATGGTGGGGTCTTAGACAGAGACAGAACAGGACATGGTGGGGTCTTAGAGACAGAACAGGACATGGTGGGGTCTTAATGAGACAGAACAGGACATGGTGGGGTCTTAATGAGACAGAACAGGACATGGTGGGGTCTTAATAATGAGACAGAACAGGACATGGTGGGGTCTTAATGAGACAGAACAGGACATGGTGGGGTCTTAATGAGACAGAACAGGACATGGTGGGGTCTTAATGAGACAGAACAGGACATGGTGGGGTCTTAATGAGACAGAACAGGACATGGTGGGGTCTTAATGAGACAGAACAGGACATGGTGGGGTCTTAATGAGAAAGAACAGGACATGGTGGGGTCTTAATGAGACAGAACAGGACATGGTGGGGTCTTAATGAGACAGAACAGGACATGGTGGGGTCTTAGAGACTGAACAGGACATGGTGGGGTTTTAGAGACTGAACAGGACATGGTGGGGTCTTAATGAGACAGAACAGGACATGGTGGGGTCTTAATGAGACAGAACAGGACATGGTGGGGTCTTAATGAGAAAGAACAGGACATGGTGGAGTCTTAATGAGACAGAACAGGACATGGTGGGGTCTTAGAGACAGAACAGGACATGGTGGGGTCTTAATGAGACAGAACAGGACATGGTGGGGTCTTAATGAGACAGAACAGGACATGGTGGGGTCTTAATGAGACAGAACAGGACATGGTGGGGTCTTAATGAGACAGAACAGGA
Organism: Oncorhynchus nerka; assembly: GCF_034236695.1. Classification (NCBI taxonomy): domain Eukaryota; kingdom Metazoa; phylum Chordata; class Actinopteri; order Salmoniformes; family Salmonidae; genus Oncorhynchus; species Oncorhynchus nerka. The sequence goes on along the minus strand of NC_088420.1, from coordinate 12,261,685 downwards.
CATGGTGGGGTCTTAATGAGACAGAACAGGACATGGTGGGGTCTTAATGAGACAGAACAGGACATGGTGGGGTCTTAATGAGACAGAACAGGACATGGTGGGGTCTTAATGAGACAGAACAGGACATGGTGGGGTCTTAGAGACAGAACAGGACATGGTGGGGTCTTAGAGACAGAACAGGACATGGTGGCGTCTTAATGAAACAGAACAGGACATGGTCGGGTCTTAATGAGAAAGAACAGGACATGGTGGGGTCTTAATGAGACAGAACAGGACATGGTGGGGTCTTAATGAGACAGAACAGGACATGGTGGGGTCTTAATGAGACAGAACAGGACATGGTGGGGTCTTAATGAGACAGAACAGGACATGGTGGGGTCTTAATGAGACAGAACAGGACATGGTAGGGTCTTAATGAGACATAACAGGACATGGTGGGGTCTTAGAGACAGAACAGGACATGGAGGGGTCTTATAGACAGAACAGGACGTGGTGGGGTCTTAGAGACAGAACAGGACATGGAGGGGTCTTATAGACAGAACAGGACATGGTGGGGTCTTAATGAGACAGAACAGGACATGGTGGGGTCTTATAGACAGAACAGGACATGGTGGGGTCTTAATGAGACAGAACAGGACATGGTGGGGTCTTAATGAGACAGAACAGGACATGGTGGGGTCTTAATGAGACAGAACAGGACATGGTGGGGTCTTAATGAGACAGAACAGGACATGGTGGGGTCTTAGAGACAGAACAGGACATGGTGGGGTCTTAGAGACAGAACAGGACATGGTGGGGTCTTAATGAGACAGAACAGGACATGGTGGGGTCTTAGAGACACAACAGGACATGGTGGGGTCTTAGAGACACAACAGGACATGGTGGGGTCTTATAGACAGAACAGGACATGGTGGGGTCTTAATGAGACAGAACAGGACATGGTGGGGTCTTAATGAGACAGAACAGGACATGGTGGGGTCTTAATGAGACAGAACAGGACATGGTGGGGTCTTAATGAGACAGAACAGGACATGGTGGGGTCTTAGAGACAGAACAGGACATGGTGGGGTCTTAGAGACAGAACAGGACATGGTGGGGTCTTAGAGACAGAACAGGACATGGTGGGGTCTTAGAGACAGAACAGGACATGGTGGGGTCTTATGAGACACAACAGGACATGGTGGGTCTTAATGAGACAGAACAGGACATGGTGGGGTCTTAATGAGACAGAACAGGACATGGTGGGGTCTTAATGAGACAGAACAGGACATGGTGGGGTCTTAATGAGACAGAACAGGACATGGTGGGGTCTTAATGAGACAGAACAGGACATGGTGGGGTCTTAATGAGACAGAACAGGACATGGTGGGGTCTTAATGAGACAGAACAGGACATGGTGGGGTCTTAATGAGACAGAACAGGACATGGTGGGGTCTTAATGAGACAGAACAGGACATGGTGGGGTCTTAATGAGACAGAACAGGACATGGTGGGGTCTTAATGAGACAGAACAGGACATGGTGGGGTCTTAATGAGACAGAACAGGACATGGTGGGGTCTTAGAGACAGAACAGGACATGGTGGGGTCTTAATGAGACAGAACAGGACATGGTGGGGTCTTAATGAGACAGAACAGGACATGGTGGGGTCTTAATGAGACAGAACAGGACATGGTGGGGTCTTAATGAGACAGAACAGGACATGGTGGGGTCTTAGAGACAGAACAGGACATGGTGGGGTCTTAATGAGACAGAACAGGACATGGTGGAGTCTTAGAGACAGAACAGGACATGGTGGGGTCTTAATGAGACAGAACAGGACATGGTGGGGTCTTAGAGACAGAACAGGACATGGTGGGGTCTTAATGAGACAGAACAGGACATGGTGGGGTCTTAATGAGACAGAACAGGACATGGTGGGGTCTTAATGAGACAGAACAGGACATGGTGGGGTCTTAATGAGACAGAACAGGACATGGTGGGGTCTTAGAGACAGAACAGGACATGGTGGGGTCTTAATGAGACAGAACAGGACATGGTGGGGTCTTAGAGACAGAACAGGACATGGTGGGGTCTTAATGAGACAGAACAGGACATGGTGGGGTCTTAGAGACAGAACAGGACATGGTGGGGTCTTAATGAGACAGAACAGGACATGGTGGGGTCTTAGAGACAGAACAGGACATGGTGGGGTCTATAGAGAAAGCACAGGGCATGGTGGGGTCTTGAGACAGAACAGGACATGGTGGGGTCTTAATGAGACAGAACAGGACATGGTGGGGTCTTAATGAGACAGAACAGGACATGGCGGGGTCTTAATGAGACAGAACAGGACATGGTGGGGTCTTAATGAGACAGAACAGGACATGGTGGGGTCTTAATGAGACAGAACAGGACATGGTGGGGTCTTAATGAGACAGAACAGGACATGGTGGGGTCTTAATGAGACAGAACAGGACATGGTGGGGTCTTAGAGACAGAACAGGACATGGTGGGGTCTTAATAGAGACAGAACAGGACATGGTGGGGTCTTAATGAGACAGAACAGGACATGGTGGGGTCTTAATGAGACAGAACAGGACATGGTGGGGTCTTAATGAGACAGAACAGGACATGGTGGGGTCTTAATGAGATGAGGACATGGTGGGGTCTTAATGAGACAGAACAGGACATGGTGGGGTCTTAATGAGAAAGAACAGGACACATGAGACAGAACAGGACATGGTGGGGTCTTAATGAGACAGAACAGGACATGGTGGGGTCTTAATGAGACAGAACAGGACATGGTGGGGTCTTAATGAGACAGAACAGGACATGGTGGGGTCTTAGAGACAGAGCAGGACATGGGGGGGTCTTAATGAGACAGAACAGGACATGGTGGGGTCTTAGAGACAGAACAGGACGTGGTGGAGTCTTAGAGACAGAACAGGACATGGTGGGGTCTTAATGAGACAGAACAGGACATGGTGGGGTCTTAATGAGACAGAACGGGACATGGTGGGGTCTTAATGAGACAGAACAGGACATGGTGGGGTCTTAATGAGACAGAACAGGACATGGTGGGGTCTTAATGAGACAGAACAGGACATTGTGGGGTCTTAATGAGACAGAACAGGACATGGTGGGGTCTTAATGAGACAGAACAGGACATGGTGGGGTCTTAATGACACAGAACAGGACATGGTGGGGTCTTAATGAGACAGAACAGGACATGGTGGGGTCTTAATGAAACAGAACAGGATATGGTAGGGTCTTAATGAGACAGAACAGGACATGGTGGGGTCTTAGAGACAGAGCAGGACATGGGGGGGTCTTAATGAGACAGAACAGGACATGGTGGGGTCTTAGAGACAGAACAGGACATGGAGGGGTCTTATAGACAGAGCAGGACATGGTGGGGTCTTAGAGACAGAACAGGACATGGTGGGGTCTTAATGAGACAGAACAGGACATGGTGGGGTCTTAATGAGACAGAACAGGACATGGTGGGGTCTTAATGAGACAGAACAGGACATGGTGGGGTCTTAATGAGACAGAACAGGACATGGTGGGGTCTTAATGAGACAGAACAGGACATGGTGGGGTCTTAATGAGACAGAACAGGACATGGTGGGGTCTTAATGAGACAGAACAGGACATGGTGGGGTCTTAATGAGACAGAACAGGACATGGTGGGGTCTTAATGAGACAGAACAGGACATGGTGGGGTCTTAGAGACAGAGCAGGACATGGTGGGGTCTTAATGAGACAGAACAGGACATGGTGGGGTCTTAGAGACAGAACAGGACATGGTGGGGTCTTAATGAGACAGAACAGGACATGGTGGGGTCTTAATGAGACAGAACAGGACATGGTGGGGTCTTAATGAGACAGAACAGGACATGGTGGGGTCTTAATGAGACAGAACAGGACATGGTGGGGTCTTAATGAGACAGAACAGGACATGGTGGGGTCTTAATGAGACAGAACAGGACATGGTGGGGTCTTAGAGACAGAACAGGACATGGTGGGGTCTTAGAGACAGAACAGGACATGGTGGGGTCTTAATGAGACAGAACAGGACATGGTGGGGTCTTAGAGACAGAACAGGATATTGTGGGGTCTTAATGAGACAGAACAGGACATGGTGGGGTCTTAGAGACAGAACAGGACATGGTGGGGTCTTAATGAGACAGAACAGGACATGGTGGGGTCTTAATGAGACAGAACAGGACATGGTGGTGTCTTAATGAGACAGAACAGGACATGGTGGGGTCTTAATGAGACAGAACAGGACATGGTGGTGTCTTAATGAGACAGAACAGGACATGGTGAGGTCTTAATGAGACAGAACAGGACATGGTGGGGTCTTAATGAGACAGAACAGGACATGGTGGGGTCTTAATGAGACAGAACAGGACATGGTGGGGTCTTTATGAGACAGAACAGGACATGGTGGGGTCTTAATGAGACAGAACAGGACATGGTGGGGTCTTAATGAGACAGAACAGGACATGGTGGGGTCTTAATGAGACAGAACAGGACATGGTGGGGTCTTAATGAGACAGAACAGGACATGGTGGGGTCTTAGAGACAGAACAGGACATGGTGGGGTCTTAATGAGACAGAACAGGACATGGTGGGGTCTTAGAGACAGAACAGGACATGTGGGGTCTTAATGAGACAGAACAGGACATGGTGGGGTCTTAATGAGACAGAACAGGACATGGTGGGGTCTTAATGAGACAGAACAGGACATGGTGGGGTCTTAGAGACAGAACAGGACATGGTGGGGTCTTAGAGACAGAACAGGACATGGTGGGGTCTTAATGAGACAGAACAGGACATGGTGGGGTCTTAGAGACAGAACAGGACATTGTGGGGTCTTAATGAGACAGAACAGGACATGGTGGGGTCTTAGAGACAGAACAGGACATGGTGGGGTCTTAATGAGACAGAACAGGACATGGTGGAGTCTTAGAGACAGAACAGGACATGGTGGGGTCTTAATGAGACAGAACAGGACATGGTGGGGTCTTAATGAGACAGAACAGGACATGGTGGGGTCTTAATGAGACAGAACAGGACATGGTGGGGTCTTAGAGACAGAACAGGACATGGTGGGGTCTTAGAGACAGAACAGGACATGGTGGGGTCTTAATGAGACAGAACAGGACATGGTGGGGTCTTAATGAGACAGAACAGGACATGGTGGGGTCTTAATGAGACAGAACAGGACATGGTCGGGTCTTAGAGACAGAACAGGACATGGTGGGGTCTTAGAGACAGAACAGGACATGGTGGCGTCTTAATGAAACAGAACAGGACATGGTCGGGTCTTAATGAGAAAGAACAGGACATGGTGGGGTCTTAATGAGACAGAACAGGACATGGTGGGGTCTTAATGAGACAGAACAGGACATGGTGGGGTCTTAATGAGACAGAACAGGACATGGTGGGGTCTTAATGAGACAGAACAGGACATGGTGGGGTCTTAATGAGAGAACAGGACATGGTAGGGTCTTAATGAGACATAACAGGACATGGTGGGGTCTTAGAGACAGAACAGGACATGGAGGGGTCTTATAGACAGAACAGGACGTGGTGGGGTCTTAGAGACAGAACAGGACATGGAGGGGGCTTATAGACAGAACAGGACATGGTGGGGTCTTAATGAGACAGAACAGGACATGGTGGAGTCTTATAGACAGAACAGGACATGGTGGGGTCTTAATGAGACAGAACAGGACATGGTGGGGTCTTAATGAGACAGAACATGGTGGGGTCTTAGAGACAGAACAGGACATGGTGGGGTCTTAGAGACAGAACAGGACATGGTGGGGTCTTAGAGACAGAACAGGACATGGTGGGGTCTTAATGAGACAGAACAGGACATGGTGGGGTCTTAGAGACACAACAGGACATGGTGGGGTCTTAGAGACACAACAGGACATGGTAGGGTCTTAATGAGACAGAACAGGACATGGTGGGGTCTTAATGAGACAGAACAGGACATGGTGGGGTCTTAATGAGACAGAACAGGACATGGTGGGGTCTTAATGAGACAGAACAGGACATGGTGGGGTCTTAATGAGACAGAACAGGACATGGTGGGGTCTTAATGAGACAGAACAGGACATGGTGGGGTCTTAATGAGACAGAACAGGACATGGTGGGGTCTTAATGAGACAGAACAGGACATGGTGGGGTCTTAATGAGACAGAACAGGACATGGTGGGGTCTTAATGAGACAGAACAGGACATGGTGGGGTCTTAATGAGACAGAACAGGACATGGTGGGGTCTTAATGAGACAGAACAGGACATGGTGGGGTCTTAATGAGACAGAACAGGACATGGTGGGGTCTTAATGAGACAGAACAGGACATGGTGGGGTCTTAATGAGACAGAACAGGACATGGTGGGGTCTTAGAGACAGAACAGGACATGGTGGGGCCTTAATGAGACAGAACAGGACATGGTGGGGTCTTAATGAGACAGAACAGGACATGGTGGGGTCTTAATGAGACAGAACAGGACATGGTGGGGTCTTAGAGACAGAACAGGACATGGTGGGGTCTTAGAGACAGAACAGGACATGGTGGGGTCTTAATGAGACAGAACAGGACATGGTGGGGTCTTAGAGACAGAACAGGACATTGTGGGGTCTTAATGAGACAGAACAGGACATGGTGGGGTCTTAGAGACAGAACAGGACATGGTGGGGTCTTAATGAGACAGAACAGGACATGGTGGAGTCTTAGAGACAGAACAGGACATGGTGGGGTCTTAATGAGACAGAACAGGACATGGTGGGGTCTTAGAGACAGAACAGGACATGGTGGGGTCTTAATGAGACAGAACGGGACATGGTGGGGTCTTAATGAGACAGAACAGGACATGGTGGGGTCTTAATGAGACAGAACAGGACATGGTGGGGTCTTAATGAGACAGAACATGGTGGGGTCTTAGAGACAGAACAGGACATGGTGGGGTCTTAATGAGACAGAACAGGACATGGTGGGGTCTTAGAGACAGAACAGGACATGGTGGGGTCTTAATGAGACAGAACAGGACATGGTGGTGCCTTAGAGACAGAACAGGACATGGTGGGGTCTTAATGAGACAGAACAGGACATGGTGGGGTCTTAGAGACAGAACAGGACATGGTGGGGTCTTATAGAGAAAGCACAGGGCATGGTGGGGTCTTAGAGACAGAACAGGACATGGTGGGGTCTTAATGAGACAGAACAGGACATGGTGGGGTCTTAATGAGACAGAACAGGACATGGCGGGGTCTTAATGAGACAGAACAGGACATGGTGAGGTCTTAATGAGACAGAACAGGACATGGTGGGGTCTTAATGAGACAGAACAGGACATGGTGGGGTCTTAGAGACAGAACAGGACATGGTGGGGTCTTAATGAGACAGAACAGGACATGGTGGGGTCTTAATGAGACAGAACAGGACATGGTGGGGTCTTAATGAGACAGAACAGGACATGGTGGGGTCTTAATGAGACAGAACAGGACATGGTGGGGTCTTAATGAGACAGAACAGGACATGGTCGGGTCTTAATGAGAAAGAACAGGACATGGTGGGGTCTTAATGAGACAGAACAGGACATGGTGGGGTCTTAATGAGACAGAACAGGACATGGTGGGGTCTTAATGAGACAGAACAGGACATTGTGGGGTCTTAATGAGACAGAACAGGACATGGTGGGGTCTTAATGAGACAGAACAGGACATGGTGGGGTCTTAATGACACAGAACAGGACATGGTGGGGTCTTAATGAGACAGAACAGGACATGGTGGGGTCTTAATGAAACAGAACAGGATATGGTAGGGTCTTAATGAGACAGAACAGGACATGGTGGGGTCTTAGAGACAGAGCAGGACATGGTGGGGTCTTAATGAGACAGAACAGGACGTGGTGGGGTCTTAGAGACAGAACAGGATATGGAGGGGTCTTATAGACAGAGCAGGACATGGTGGGGTCTTAGAGACAGAACAGGACATGGTGGGGTCTTAATGAGACAGAACAGGACATGGTGGGGTCTTAATGAGACAGAACAGGACATGGTGGTGTCTTAATGAGACAGAACAGGACATGGTGGGGTCTTAATGAGACAGAACAGGACATGGTGGGGTCTTAATGAGACAGAACAGGACATGGTGGGGTCTTAATGAGACAGAACAGGACATGGTGGGGTCTTAATGAGACAGAACAGGACATGGTGGGGTCTTAATGAGACAGAACAGGACATGGTAGGGTCTTAATGAGACAGAACAGGACATGGTGGGGTCTTAGAGACAGAGCAGGACATGGTGGGGTCTTAATGAGACAGAACAGGACATGGTGGGGTCTTAGAGACAGAACAGGACATGGTGGGGTCTTAATGAGACAGAACAGGACATGGTGGGGTCTTAATGAGACAGAACAGGACATGGTGGGGTCTTAATGAGACAGAACAGGACATGGTGGGGTCTTAATGAGACAGAACAGGACATGGTGGGGTCTTAATGAGACAGAACAGGACATGGTGGGGTCTTAGAGACAGAACAGGACATGGTGGGGTCTTAGAGACAGAACAGGACATGGTGGGGTCTTAATGAGACAGAACAGGACATGGTGGGGTCTTAGAGACAGAACAGGACATGGTGGGGTCTTAGAGACAGAACAGGACATTGTGGGGTCTTAATGAGACAGAACAGGACATGGTGGGGTCTTAGAGACAGAACAGGACATGGTGGGGTCTTAATGAGACAGAACAGGACATGGTGGGGTCTTAATGAGACAGAACAGGACATGGTGGTGTCTTAATGAGACAGAACAGGACATGGTGGGGTCTTAATGAGACAGAACAGGACATGGTGGTGTCTTAATGAGACAGAACAGGACATGGTGAGGTCTTAATGAGACAGAACAGGACATGGTGGGGTCTTAATGAGACAGAACAGGACATGGTGGGGTCTTAATGAGACAGAACAGGACATGGTGGGGTCTTTATGAGACAGAACAGGACATGGTGGGGTCTTAATGAGACAGAACAGGACATGGTGGGGTCTTAATGAGACAGAACAGGACATGGTGGGGTCTTAATGAGACAGAACAGGACATGGTGGGGTCTTAGAGACAGAACAGGACATGGTGGGGTCTTAATGAGACAGAACAGGACATGGTGGGGTCTTAGAGACAGAACAGGACATGTGGGGTCTTAATGAGACAGAACAGGACATGGTGGGGTCTTAATGAGACAGAACAGGACATGGTGGGGTCTTAATGAGACAGAACAGGACATGGTGGGGTCTTAGAGACAGAACAGGACATGGTGGGGTCTTAGAGACAGAACAGGACATGGTGGGGTCTTAATGAGACAGAACAGGACATGGTGGGGTCTTAGAGACAGAACAGGACATTGTGGGGTCTTAATGAGACAGAACAGGACATGGTGGGGTCTTAGAGACAGAACAGGACATGGTGGGGTCTTAATGAGACAGAACAGGACATGGTGGAGTCTTAGAGACAGAACAGGACATGGTGGGGTCTTAATGAGACAGAACAGGACATGGTGGTGTCTTAATGAGACAGAACAGGACATGGTGAGGTCTTAATGAGACAGAACAGGACATGGTGGGGTCTTAATGAGACAGAACAGGACATGGTGGGGTCTTAATGAGACAGAACAGGACATGGTGGGGTCTTAATGAGACAGAACAGGACATGGTGGGGTCTTAATGAGACAGAACAGGACATGGTGGGGTCTTTATGAGACAGAACAGGACATGGTGGGGTCTTAATGAGACAGAACAGGACATGGTGGGGTCTTAATGAGACAGAACAGGACATGTTAGGGTCTTAATCAGACAGAACAGGACATGGTGGGGTCTTAATGAGACAGAACAGGACATGGTGGGGTCTTAGAGACAGAACAGGACATGGTTGGGTCTTACAGACAGAACAGGTTTAATGACACCACAGTACCCCTTGCCCAGTTTTTACATTTTGATGCCTTGGAATGACGTGTAAAAAGGGATAACATTTTTCCTATTGATCGACACAACCTACTCCCTTTTCAAAGTGACAAAATAATGACTGATTTTCACTAGGCACTGTATTTGCAGGGTTACAGAGACACGAGAACAAAGTGCTCTCACGTGTTTCCTCCTGTTTTGAGGAAAAACTTTATTTGTCATTGACATAACCATATATAGACGAAATCAGCTGTATTGGTGTGATGCACTTCTTGACAGAAAGGATATCGCTTCATTTAAACCTAAAGTAGATGTATATTGTCCTCAGGCTACCTCACTTCAAGACAATATTTAGGCCAGAAAATATTTGGAACTTGCATTGTGTCTGGGAGAATGCAGACACACAACCCACTCCCCTCACATGCACTTGACACACACACACACACACACACACACACACACACACTGTAGAATAGAATCTCATGCGTAGAAATGGTCGAAGAGACTGTGGCAGTAGTTCATTCGGAATCCATGCTTCAAGATTGTTTTGATCACGCAGACTGGGATTTGTTTCCTGGTGGCCTCTGAGAATAACATAGACAAATACACAGATACAGTGACTGAGTTCATCAGGAAGTGTATAGGAGATGTTGTACCCACTGTGACTATTAAAACCTACCCAAACTAGAAACCGTGGATAGATGGCAGCATTCAGGCAAAACTGAAAGCGCAAACCACCTCATTTAACCATGGCAAGGGGACTGGGAATATGGCCGAACACAAACCGTGTAGCTATTCCCTCCGTAAGGCAATCAAACAAGCAAAATGTCAAAATGGCTCAGACACTAGACGCATGTGTAAGGGTCTACAGACAATCACGGACTACAAATAGAAAACCAGCCACGTCATGGACACAACATCTTGCTTACAGACAAGCTAAATATCATCTTCGCACGCTTTGAGGATAACACAGTGCCACCGACGCGGCTCACTGCCAAGGACTGTGGGCTCTCCTTCTCCGTGGCCAACGTGAGTAAGACATTTCAGCATTTTAACCCTCGCCGGCCCGCCGGCCCAGATGGCATCCCTAGCCGCATCCTCAGAGCATGCGCAGACCAGCTGTCTGGAGTGTTTACGGACATATTCAATCTCTCCCTATCCCAGTCTGCTATAGCTCATCATTCAACACCACAGTACCCCACAAGCTCATCATTAAGCTTGGGTACTGGGCAGCCCCCCAGGTGGTGAAGGTAGGAAGCAACACCTCCACTTCGCTGATCCTCAACACAGGGGCTCCACTAGGTGCGTGCTCAGCTGATCGTGGACTTCAGGAAACAGCAGAGGGAACACCCCCCTATCCACATCGATGGAACAGTAGTGGAGAGGGTAGTAAGTTTTAAGTTCCTCGGCATACACATCACATACAAACTGAATTGGTCCACTCACACAGACAGCATCGTGTGAGGATGGCTGAAGAAATTCGGCTTGTCACCAAAAGCACTCACAAACTTCTACAGATGCACAATCGAGAGCATCCTGGCGGGCTGTATCACCGCCTGGTACGGCAACTGCTCCGCCCACAACCGTAAGGCTCTCCAGAGGGTAGTGAGGTCTGCACAACGCATCACCGGGGGCAAACTACCTGCCCTCCAGGACACCTACACCACCCGATGTTACAGGAAGGCCATAAAGATCATCAAGGACAACAACCACCCGAGCCACTGCCTTTTCACCCCGCTATCATCCAGAAGGCGAGGTCAGTACAGGTGCATCAAAGCTGGGACCGAGAGACTGAAAAACAGCTTCTATCTCAAGGCCATCAAACTGTTAAACAGCCACCACTAACATTGAGTGGCTGCTGCCAACACACTGACACTGACTCAACTCCAGCCACTTTAATAATGGGAATTGATGGGAAATGATGTAAAATATATCACTAGCCACTTTAAACAATGCTACCTAATATAATGTTACATACCCTACATTATTCATCTCAAATGCATACGTATATACTGTACTCTATATCATCTACTGCATCCTTACGTAATACATGTATCACTAGCCACTTTAACTATGCCACTTTTTACATACTCATCTCATATGTATATACTGTACCATCACTCATTCATATATCCTTATGTACATATTCTTTATCCCCTTACACTGTGTATAAGACAGTAGTTTGGAATTGTTAGTTAGATTACTTGTTGGTTATTACTGCATTGTCGGAACTAGAAGCACAAGCATTTCGCTACACTCGCATTAACATCTGCTAACCATGTGTATGTGACAAATAAAATTTGATTTGATAACATTTTATTTGATTTGATTTGAACCACCTGAGCCACGGCCTGTTCATCCCGCTATCATCCAGAAGATGAGGTCAGTACAGGTGCATCAAAGCTAGGACCGAGAAACTGAAAACCAGCTTCTATCTCAAGGCCATCAGACTGTTAAATAGCCATCACTAGCCGGCTTCCACCCGGTTACGCAACCCTGCACCTTAAAGGCTGCTGCCCTATATACTGTACACAGACTTGGAATCACTAGCCACTTTAATAATTTAACACTGGTCACTACAATAATGTTTACATATTGCTTTACTCATCTCATATGTACATACTGTATTCTATTCTATTCTACTGTACTTTAGTCATTGCCACTCCGACAGTGCTCAATCTAATATTTATATATTTCTTAATTCCATTCTTTTACTTTTTGATTTGTGTTGTGAATTGTTAGATACTACTGCACTGTTGGAGTTAGGAACACAATAACATCTGCTAAATATGTGTATGTGACCAATAAAATGTTATTTTATTTTATTTGAAGCGTAGCTCTATGTTGCCGGTGGCTGAAAGGAGGAGATTAGACTGGCAGAGGACCTTCTAATTGTGGCTGATGAGTCCCTATTAGCTTGTCTGAGAAGTCTTCACTAACGGACGGCGCTATGGGTGAAGGACAGAAAAGCGCATCTGTTGCTCTCTACAAGCTCTTGCCCTGAACATACCAGTTGTTTCATTGGGCCCAGAGGCCTTGCTAGCCTCAAAGTACCACAATGTTTAGTTCAGCTCTGGGTTATTGGGCCTGGCACACACTGCTCTCAACCAATTTAACAAACAACAGAAAGGGGTTGGTTTTTGATATAGTTTAGGCTTACATTCGACCTACATGAATCCTACCATTGAGCACATCTCACAAGTAGCAGACCCTTTTCCTTTCTTCCTTGTGCCAATCAAATTAGCCTAGAGCTACTTTCAAGTTAGCAGGTTGCTAGGTAACATGACTGATCAACGTTGTTTGTTATCAAACCAGCAATTAGCGACCCGGGATGAGAAGTTATATAAAAGGAACACGAAATCGTGCAGGAAGAAAAAGAGGTGGCTCCGGTAATATGGGTCATATTTTTTTCTTTGCTGTAAAGCTGACAGCATTCCTGTGATGAAGCTGTGCTCCATTTCCTCTCTGGTTCTCTGGTTCTCTGAGTGACGGAGAACTTGCAATTGCAAAGCATCCTCAGACTGGCCTGTACTCTTGGTTATACCAGGAGATTACATTATACAATGTATCAACTTTGCTCTATCGCTAATCCAATGTATCACATGTAACAACACAAGACTCATCATTGTCTAGGGTGACCACATGTCCCGGGTTGTATGGGATAGTCCCGTATTTTGTCCCTTTGTCCTGCAGACAAACAATCATATCCTGGATTTGATTAACCCATTCGAAAACACAACTAATTTAGAAAAAAAAAGTTGATTTTGTCCAGTATTTGGACATTCCAACCTGTCTCTTGGAGTCACGTTGCACTTATGACTAGATACACAGTACCAGTCAAAAGTTTGGACACACCTACTCATTCAAGGGTTTTTCCTAATGTGTACTATTTTTCTACATTGAAGTAAAAATAGTCAAATAGAAAATAGTAAAAATAGAGAAAAATGGAATGAGTAGGTGTGTCCAAACCTGTGACTGGTACTGTATTCTGATTTGTTCAACACTTTTTTTGGTTACTACATGATTCCATACTGTGTTATTTCATAATTTTGATGTCTTCACTATTATTCTACAATGTAGAAAATAGTAAAATAAAGAACAAGCCTTGAATTAGTAGGTGTGTCCAAACCTTTGACTGGTACTGTATATCATACAGTGCCTTGCGAAAGTATTCGCCCCCCTTGAACTTTGTGACCTTTTGCCACATTTCAGGCTTCAAACATAAAGATATAAAACTGTATTTTTTTGTGAAGAATCAACAACAAGTGGGACACAATCATGAAGTGGAACAACATTTATTGGATATTTCAAACTTTTTTAACAAATCAAAAACTGAAAAATTGGGCGTGCATAATTATTCAGCCCCTTTTAAGTTAATACTTTGTAGCGCCACCTTTTGCTGCGATTACAGCTGTAAGTCGCTTGGGGTATGTCTCTTTCAGTTTTGCACATCGAGAGATTTTTTCCCATTCCTCCTTGCAAAACAGCTCGAGCTCAGTGAGGTTGGATGGAGAGCATTTGTGACCAGCAGTTTTCAGTTCTTTCCACAGATTCTCGATTGGATTCAGGTCTGGACTTTGACTTGGCCATTCTAACACCTGGATATGTTTATTTTTGAACCATTCCATTGTAGATTTTGCTTTATGTTTTGGATCATTGTCTTGTTGGAAGACAAATCTCCGTCCCAGTCTCAGGTCTTTTGCAGACTCCATCAGGTTTTCTTTCAGAATGGTCCTGTATTTGGCTCCATCCATCTTCCCATCAATTTTAACCATCTTCCCTGTCCCTGCTGAAGAAAAGCAGGCCCAAACCATGATGCTGCCACCATGTTTGACAGTGGGGATGGTGTGTTCAGGGTGATGGGCTGTGTTGCTTTTACGCCAAACATAACGTTTTGCATTGTTGCCAAAAAGTTCAATTTTGGTTTCATCTGACCAGAGCACCTTCTTCCACATGTTTGGTGTGTCTCCCAGGTGGCTTGTGGCAAACTTTAAACAAACTATTTATGGATATCTTTAAGAAATGGCTTTCTTCTTGCCACTCTTCCATAAAGGCCAGATTTGTGCAATATACGACTGATTGTTGTCCTATGGACAGAGTGTCCCACCTCAGCTGTAGATCTCTGCAGTTCATCCAGAGTGATCATGGGCCTCTTGGCTGCATCTCTGATCAGTCTTCTCCTTGTATGAGCTGAAAGTTTAGAGGGACGGCAAGGTCTTGGTAGATTTGCAGTGGTCTGATACTCCTTCCATTTCAATATTATCGCTTGCACAGTGCTCCTTGGGATGTTTAAAGCTTGGGAAATCTTTTTGTATCCAAAACTTCTTCACAACAGTATCTCGGACCTGCCTGGTGTGTTCCTTGTTCTTCATGATGCTCTCTGCACTTTTAACGGACCTCTGAGACTATCACAGTGCAGGTGCATTTATGCGGAGACTTGATTACACACAGGTGGATTGTATTTATCATCATTAGTCATTTAGGTCAACATTGGATCATTCAGAGATCCTCACTGAACTTCTGGAGAGAGTTTGCGGCACTGAAAGTAAAGGGGCTGAATAATTTTGCACGCCCAATTTTTCAGTTTTTGATTTGTTAAAAAAGTTTGAAATATCCAATAAATGTTGTTCCTCTTCATGATTGTGTCCCACTTGTTGTTGATTCTTCACAAAAAAATACAGTTTTATATCTTTATGTTTGAAGCCTGAAATGTGGCAAAAGGTCGCAAAGTTCAAGGGGGCCGAATACTTTCGCAAGGCACTGTATATATATGTACATCATAAAGATGTGGTACTGTGTACCATATATATATATATATATATATATATATATATATATATATATATATATATATATATGTACATCATAAAGGTGTGGTACTGTGTACCATAAATATATATATGTATATCATAAAGATGTGGTACTATGATGTTAAACACTTCTCCCATTGTTGTTGAGATCTGATATTCTGCACAAGATGAGACTTAGGCCAATGTCATTAGGCCTATCGTCAACCAATGACATTTCTCAAATCCTTTTGGGTTAAATTCCAGCTAAACTTTTAGGACAGACTTGGCCTACTTACAAAAAGCTTCTGATGAAGAGCTACAGAATAGGAGCAAAATTAATTAGGTGTATTAGACTGACAGAAATAAGGTAATTTCCTCAAACTTGTGAGGCTCTCCATGCTCCTTAGTTGCTCATTAAACATACTGTATTAGCTGCTACTTCACTCAATCCCATTTTAAAACTATCCTTTCCTAACTGTTTAACATTCCCTGGCTGAGACCAACCAGAAATGTTTCCTTGTCCAAATATATTCCCAGAATTTCACAAAACAGTTACACGTGGTCTCTTGTTTCTGCATCAAAAAATATATATAATAATAATTGCACGAGGCAAAAGAGTAGGCTAGGTTCATTGAATTAGCTCGTTCGGTGCAGCATTTGCAGGGGTATAGTGCTGCTAGAGCATACCGGTGCTAGTTCAGTAAAGTTAAATCAAAGCTGAACCAATGTCTTGGAAGATCACATAATGATTCATTAGTATTCTACATAACAGAACCAAATATAATAGCATAGTATAATGAGATTTTAGTAGGGGTGCAACTTTCACTGGAGACAGGGGGGGGGCATTCTGAAATTGCATCACGATTTACAGTGATGATGGCCTTATTTGAAATTAGGTATGCCTCACTTGGTGTTTGAGGGTATTAAAAAAAGTAAATTTTCTTGCGACTATATATGTTGGCATAGGCAAATATTGCAATTGGAGGATGCATTTTAAGCATGTTACATAATGAGATTCAATAGGCTATATCTGTAGCAAAAAAAATGAAATGTGGGTTTTTTCAATGTGGTCACCCTATCAGGGTCTGCATCCCCGCTCTCCATCACAGCTAAATTATACATTAAAAACTGATGGAGAAATAGAAGCGTAGGAAGAGTGGACAGAGAGAAGCATGTGAGTGATGGCTTAAAGGTGATGGGGCTAGCTACATGTGAGATGTGCATAAAAGTGGACATTAGAGACTAGTTGCTGTTTTATTAATATTTATTTATCTATTAACAAACTGACTTTATAAACATTTTATAGCTGCCATCAGCTGGTTTGGTAGTGCTGACATATTTGGTAGTAGCATAAGAAAAGGTAGTACAGTATTCTAAAATATAGGTAACATAAGTTTTGGTCCATTTTGGTACCGTGATCTTACCACAGTACCAGTGCAACACTAGATGGAAGAAATCTAGATGCATTGTGTTTTCCTTTCTCTCAACTTGTGGGCATAAGAAGCATTTACGTTGCCAGAATCGGGTGTTGCAGTCTAAGCTGCCGACACTGCAGTGCACCACAGCCCATCTGTAAACAGCCCATCTATCTACCTACCTCATCCCCATACTGGTATTTATTTATTTTGCACCTTTGCACCCTGGTATTTCTACCTGCACACTTCATCTTCTGCCGATCTACCATTCCAGTGTTTAATTGCTATATTGTAATTACTTCGCCACCGAAGCCTATTTATATCGTTAACTTACCTCATTTGCACTCACTGTATATAGACTTTTTGTTTTCTTTTGTTCTTCTGTATTATTGACTGTATGTTTTGTTTTTTCCATGTGTTGTTGTATGTGTCGAATTGCTACACTTTATCTTGGCCAGGTCGCAGTTGCAAATGAGAACTCAAATAGCCTACCTGGTTAAATAAAGGTGAAATAAATCAAATTAAATTCAGTATGAGGTTTGAGGCCCGTCTCAGCCATCCTTGGTCTATGCCCTTGATTCTCTACATTTCCTGCCATACTGTCAAATATGATACAAATACTCCTTGTATTAGTAATACAAACTAATAAGAAGCATTTACAGTGAGCTGAGTGAGAAAGAGTCATAAATATCATACCCCCTGAAAAATGCTAATCTCTCTTGTTATTGTAATGGTGAGAGGTTAGAATGTCTTGGGGGTATGATATAAAATGCTAACCTCCCCTGTTATTGTAATGGTGAGAGGTTAGCATGTCTCACTCACTGTGTGCTGTGTGCTGCTAGGATATGAGAGCTTGAGAGCTCGAGTTCAAGTTGAAGTGTTGGTTTGATTCTTCATGACAAGACTCGGCTTCACCAGTAAATATCAGCTCTATCTTCTCCTTTCAGAGGGAAATGGAGAGAGTATAGTGTAGTCATTATAGTGTAGTCATATATAAATATGGTCTTCCATCTGAGTAGCTCATATCCTATGCCCTTTAAACTCAACTCTGGACCTCGAAGTCAGTTCCACTTAATTTTTTTAATTGTTCTGCTGTAATCAGGGACTGATTTAGACTTGGGACACCAGCTGTGTGCAATTAATTATCAGGTAGAGAAGAAAACCGGATGGTAAGAGTTGAGTACCCATGGCCTATATTAACTCTTCTGTATCTGTCTCAAATATTCTCACTATTGGTGGTGCTATTATTTCAGATTATTAATCAGATTATTATTTGTAAGGGACCCAATTGCCTTTAAATTGCGTCAATTTAGGGGCAGTCGGGAAACCCTCTTCTGGTGTACTACCCATATTGCCTAAATACATTGGTAGTGTATCATTGCCTTAAGAAAATGGACATAATGAAAGATAAGAATTATCTTAAACTCTGTTGAAATTAAAAAGTGCTGGAGCATGAGTGATAAAATGAAACGTTGTGATGATTGGGGACATTTATCTTTGATTACCACTTCCTGCACAGACATCATGACTAACACCAAGTAATCACATGATCACAGCGTCTCCAAACTTTCTCCAAAGTGCTAACAATTAGAGTGATTATATGTCTGAGATAAATGGTTCTTTATTTCCGTCCTACCATTGATGCCTTTGGTCCTGCAGATTCAAACGAATAGGGCATTGGGAAATGTGTAATTAATGATGAATAGAGCGGTAGTAGTCACGATGGCCTTTTAGCTGTGTAAATTACCAGTTTCAATAGCAACGCATTGATATTTTGTATTTAAGTTCTATTCAGAGATACTAGTCCCATATTGAGTGCAGGACTGGACAGAAACCGGGTGGCCATATTGGAGAAGTGTAATTGACACAGACCATGTAACAACAGTTAGAACCAAGAGATGTGAAGCATCCACTTGGCGTTTCTACTCACTACTAAATATGGTAGTAAAAGGAAGCCCAGTGTCTGGCAGTAGGAGAAATTGGAACGAGGTGGGTTTTGGCCGACATTCTGCAAATTTTCTCATCAATTAAACATTTGATCTCAATACAGTTTTCTGTTCCCAAAACGAGAATTACATTTGACATTTTAGCCATTCAACAGACACTCTTATCCAGAGTGACTTACAGTTAGTGTGTTCATCTTTATATAGCTAGGTGGGACAATCACATATCACAGGCATAGAAAGGACTTTTTTTAGAGTCAGAGCTAGAATGGGGTTGAGGTGAGGTGAGGAGGAGGTAGGGTTTCAGATGATTTTGTAAGATGGGAAGGGACTCTGCTGTCCTAGTTTTTGGGGGAAGCTGGTTCCACCATTGGGGTGCCAGGACAGAGAAGAGCTTGGACTGGGCTGAGCGGGAGCTGCTCCCCCGTAGAGGTGGGAAGGCAAACAGACCTGAGGTGGCAGAACAAAGTACTCGGGTTAGGGTGTAGTGTTTGAGCATAGCCTGAAGGCAGGGAGGGGCAGTTCCTCTTGCTGTTCCGTAGGTAAGCACCATGATCTTGTAGTGGATGCAAGCTTCGACTGGAAGCCAGTGGACATGAGAGAACTTAGGAAGGTCGAAATCCAGGAGGGCTGCAGCGTTATGGATGAATTGCAGAGAAGAGGAGAAAGCCTAGAACAGAGCCCTGGGGGACACCAGTAGTGAGAGTACGTGGTACAGACACAGAACTTCTCCACATCACGAGTGTAATTTCCTAGCAGAGGTGAAGAGCACACCTCCCTGTGCTAATTTCTGATTGCCTAGGAGAGATGAAACCACTCCCTCCCCCCAATACAGCCACTGATTACCAAAGCAAGTCACAAATTGCCCTACCCCTTGATCCTGGTTGACGTGTCAACAACGATCTGCAAATTATGAGCAGTCAGCAGTTCACACACAAATTTGCCTACTGGGAAGACAGTCAGCACTTAAAGTAGATGGCCCTAGCTAGCAAAAAGATAGTACTAGACAACAGATTAAGACAATTCAACTTATCCCTCCTGGAGATATCAGGAGTTCTCAAGCTGTATGAATGAAGCATGAACAGAGTGGACTAAGTTTTGTCGACTTTACCCAAAAATAACAAAAATTTGTGTTGTTTAGAAGGAACGCAACGGCGAATTTAGTTATTGCGTTCCTGCACTTCACAGAGTAGGCATTCCCTAACGGAAATATGCAAATGCATGCTAGAATGCGCCAATAGGATCGTGCTAGCTCGTGCTTGGTTCTGCCCACCTCCTTGCATGTTCTGCCCATTGGAAACGACAGGTGGTGGTCTATCTTTGGTTAATTTATTAAAAATCTTTGATGTAACAGTAACGGAGCGAATTATTACTGTCATTGTATTATTATGGTCATTTTTCAAATATACAAGGGTCATCATAACAAACCCTGGCAAACTCTAAACAATTAATGTTCTTCTCACAATGTCTTTGTAATCTCCTAATTCAAAATAAAGCGGTTGGTTCGTTCTTTAAAAAAAAAAGTGAATTCAACACTTAACATTTTTATTTACTTATTTTGTTTAGGAACTATATTCTTACGATATCGATGGGATATCCACAATTACTTTTATGATCTCTTTGGCTTTGACATTACCCAAATGATCAGTTTGGGTGGTGTGTGTTCGTTTATGGTGTGTGTGTGTGTGTGTGTGTGTGTGTGTGTGTGTGTGTGTGTGTGTGTGTGTGTGTGTGTGTGTGTGTTTGTTTGTGTGTGTGTGTGTGTGTGTGTGTGTGTGTGAGTGTGTTGAAATGTGTATGGTGAGTGGGAGTGAGTGTGTTGAAATGTGTATGGTGAGTGGGAGTGAGTGTGTTGAAATGTGTATGGTGAGTGGGAGTGAGTGTGTTGAAATGTGTATGGTGAGTGGGAGTGAGTGTGTTGAAATGTGTATGGTGAGTGGGAGTGAGTGTGTTGAAATGTGTATGGTGAGTGGGAGTGAGTGTGTTGAAATGTGTATGGTGAGTGGGAGTGAGTGTGCGTGTTTGCACGCTCTGCATTATATTGTGTACAGTATGTGCCTTTGCAAGCATGAGCATCTGTCCTTGCTCAGGTACACCTATTCAGTGTGACACTAGAGAAAGAGAAGGATTGTGAGCAGTAAACAGAGGCGAACGCTTTTCTTTCACAGCATCGGCTTTCGTCATCTGCACAAAAGAGGGTTATTTCTGTTCTAGCAGGCATGCTTGTTATACTGAGCCGTGCTGTAAAAGACCTGCATCAAAGGAGAGGGTTGAGTATTGATCTCTCCTAGCCTTGTCGCTGCACAGCAACACAGTACGGAGCCTCATAGAACATGGCCCTAGTCCACTCTTGTAATGACACAGATATCAACAATGAAAACAACGAACGCATAGCTAGCTTTTATCCTTTTTTTTCTTTGCCAGATCATTCTCAAAGGATCGATGCATTTGTGCCTACCTCAACCTCTGTGCGCTTCAGAAAGAAAATGCTTAATTTGTTCCCTTTGAGCCCAGCTAGTAAAGATAAACTTTATTTAAACTAGGCAAGCCATTTAAGAACAAATTCTTATTTACAATAATGGCCTACCTTGGCCAAACCCGGGAGGCGCTGGACCAATTGTGCGTCGCCCTATGGGACTCCAAATCAAGGCCAGATGTGATACAGACTGGATTCAATCCAGGGACTGTAGTGACTTAGATGTAGTGCCTTAAACCGCTGTGCCACTCGGGAGCCCTAATAAAACCCTATGCAACACATAGTGCACTACGTTTGATCTAAAATGACGCTTCTGAAGCTCTCTCATTCGAGTTGGGCCTGAACATTTGTCCCTAAAGCTCTGATTCTGAAGCCAGATTAACCCTGGTGCTGGTCTAAAAAGATCAATAGAAAAATCTAAACTGAACCTGGATTCTAGTCCAGGACTATGCCCAATCTGGGTCTTGGAAATCATCCCTTAGATTGCTAGAATGCTTTCTGTGATGCTATGTATAAGGCCAGACTTGAGGAGGTGGAGGATGAATTAGCACCCAGAGGAGGTACCTCTCCCCCCCCCCCAACTCCCGTCTCCATCCACCTCCCTGAACATTGTTCCCCCCCATTGGCTCCTGGCCACGTCCTCCCCACTAAATGTCATTGCAAAGGAATGCTGTAGTTTATGAGCACCTGGACATGGAACAAAGGGGGGGGGAAGGAAAGGGAGGGGGGGACATCAAATTAATCCACTAAAAGCCTTTTAGCGATATTGCCCTCCCACTGTGATCTTGTGCAGAGGCTGTATCCCATCATTTAATTCCAGCAGAAATGTAATTTAGTCAGAGAGCTATTCATTTTGTGAATGAATCCCCCCCACTAAAATGTTTTCTTGCCTTCTCATTCTGCACAAACATATTCAACACAGTAAATAGCTCAGGGGGCTTAACCCCCACTTGCCATCTCACCGACGAGAGAATTTCGTTAGGAGGATTCTGCTGAGTCATTCGGCCATTTTGGTTAAGTGCTATGACAGCCTCCCGTCCACCTTGCCTTTTGATTTATGCAGCTGCAATTTCACCATGGCATTACTCATTTTGGGTGCTGCATATCAATTGCCTAGCTACTGTCTATTTTTCTAGCTCTAGGGCATTTCCTTCCGGTGTTGGCGGGCCAGAATCTGTTGGTAAGGTCCGTCAGTGGTGGTGTACATCAACCGCCAGGTGAGACGTAGTCTCTCTCTCCTCAACCTGGCCCGTTATCTTTCCTTTATGGAGCAGTGCACATTACCTGCCCTTTAGGGTGACATTGTCTTGCCGGATCTCTCAACATGGGTGCGGATCTACTTTCTCTAAGGAGTGAGGACTGCACCCCTCATGGGTTGCCCACATATGGGACTGTTTTGGCGGGGCCAACATAGATCTTTATACATCTCAAGAAAATACACATTGTCGCCTGTTCTTCTCAATGAGGGATCTGGGCGCTCCGTTGGGAATGGATGCTTTGGCGTATCAGTCGCTTTGGACCATGTTCTATCCGTTTCCTACGGTGGACCTGATTCAGTCCAACGTGAAGAGGGTCTGTCAGGAGGTTCTGTTGTTGATTCTGGTGGCACCCCGTTGTTCCAGACAACACTGGTTCCCAGAGATCATCTGCCTGTTGGGCGGGGACCCATGGAGGGCTCCATGTCATCGGAATCTATTGAGTTTGGCACCCACGGCCGCAGATGTGGGATCTGTGGGTTTGGCACCTGAAAGTTTGAATTTGACGTCTCGGGTTTACCCTCAAACCAGATTATGACTCTGCAGTAGTTGCGTGCGTCCTCTACAAGAGGGTTGTATACATACAATTGAAGCTCGTTTGAAGGTTGGTGTCAGGTTAAAATAGTTTTTTTTCCCAGAGCTCTTTGGTGGACATTTTGATGTTTTTGCAAGAGTTTTTTGAGCAGGCTGCTTGCTTTTTCCAAATTGAAGGTTTATATGGCAGCTATCTCGGCATGTTATGTTGGGATTGACGGCCGTACGCCGGGATCTCATCCTCTGGTGGTTCCTGAAAGGCGTGCGTCTACTCACACCAGTGTCGAAGCCTATTGTACCGACCTGGGACCTGGCTTCGATCCTGGACACTCTGTGTGAGCGATATTGAATTGAGGAAATTACTGGGAGCCCCAGTGTTATAGCCCTGAAGGCAGGGCTTCTGAGGGCAGGCTCGGCATCAATTGGCTGGTTGGGCGTGAATTCAGTTGAAATGAATTGGTTGTTGACTTCCCACATTATGTTATACCTTGTTCCCTCCTTCAGCGAACATTAGTTACATATATAAATGTCAGTTCTGATGCCTGGTAAGCATTCTCTTCTCATGCCAAATTTGCCTTCCTCTCCGACAGACAGTAGTTTGTATTATTTAAAAAGTGTTGACCTTGTCCTCCTTCCGCTTGGAGGGTAAATCTCCACTTCATACAGTTCCGCCTCAAGGAACTGGGCCCAGAGCAGCCCCACTCCCGCACCGCTACCCGCCGACCCAGCCCCGTTGCTCAAAGTACCTGCAACAGCCTCCCTGGCAGGCAGCCATGGCAGGGGAGCCCCCTGTTCTGATTCAGGCATATTGTCTCACAGCAAGGTGCCTGCTGTGCACCATACAATATGTCGTGCCCACACCACACCTCGGGCCACCTTAAAGCGTTTGTTACAGAGTACTGGCACAAGCCAAGCCACCAACATTGTCTGATTTGAACAACAACAACATAGGGTCACTGACTATTTTCAGTTCAATCTGTTAGAGTAACTCAGGTGCTAAAGGATCTATTTTGAATGTATTTTTCCATGTCAAGAGGGACATACTGTGGATTGAAGACAAAGTACTATGCGAATGACCATGACCAAGTACTTTTGACAACAAAGTCATACGTTATGGGGATATGTTTTAGGTTCAATTAAGGCAACCTTCTCAACTAGCTAACCCCATCTTGTTTTGGATTGACTAATGGCCATCTGATCTGTCAGATGAAGACCAGTGAACAACATACCACAGTTGACTTGGTTGATCTCTGGTGAACCATAATGAACCGTGTAGCTTGGCCGGGATGAACCGTGGTGCTTGGCCGTGTTAAACCGTGGTGCTTGGCCATGATGAACCATGATTGACGGTGACGAACCGTGGTGATTGGCCAGGATGAACCGTGGTGCTTGGCTGTGATGAACCGTGGTGATTGGCCGGGACGAACCGTGGTGATTGGTCGTGACGAACCGTGGTGCTTGGCCGTGACGAACCGTGGTGATTGGCCGGGATGAACCGTGGTGATTGGCCGTGATGAACCGTGGTGATTGGCCGGGATGAACCGTGGTGATTAGCCATGACGAACCATGATTGGTGGTGACGAACCGCGGTGATTGGCCGGGATGGACCGTGGTGCTTGGCCGTGATGAACCGTGATTCTTGGCCGTGATGAACCTTGGTGATTGGCAGTGAGGAACCATGGTGATTGGCCGTGATGAACCGCAGTGCTTAGCCATGATGAACCGTGGGTATTGGCCGTGATGAACTGTGGTGCTTGGCCGTGATGAACCGTGGTGATTGGCCGTGATGAACCGTGGTGACTGGCCTTGACGAACCGTGGTGATTGGCCATGATGAACCATGATGATTGGCAGTGATGAACCGTGGTGATTGGCCAGTCAGAAGACATATCCAGACAGACTCTAGATAGGGTTACGTAATACCAGATCTATTCCTCCATGTAAATTCTCAGACAGTCTTTTACCCAGAGTACTGATCAAGCCCAAGGCCTCTGCAAACTTTACTGTGCAAACATGGAACTGCTATACCTCCCACCGTATCGGAGAGGGGGTTGGGCAAACACCACATTATTTGCCATTTTCCAAAGGCACTTGCGCTCAAGATTAAGCCCTCTCTATTTTATCCCACTTTCATATCAGTGTTTAACCTTTGCCGTTAATGTGCCGCCATTACATCGAACGAAGCCCGACTCGTTCCTGGTGACGGACTTCACCGAAATAGGGGGAAGTTCTCCAGCTAGCTCACTGTCCAGGGTCACTTTAGTGTGCCAGGAAATTATTTTAAGCCTCTTATATTTCATAGAGACGTGCTCAGACCCCTCAGCCCCAGTCCACAGCCCAGACTAGAGGCCTATGGCGCTCACCCCATTTACTGCGGGCTGGTGTTGAGAGAAAACCTGCGTCCCCATGCATATTGACACACGTCAGGTGGTGCTGCTAATGTAGAGTGCCACAGGGAGAAAGGCAACCAAGAGGTTAGGAACCTGCTGTAAAACAGGTGCTCTTTTGAAATTATTCACAGGGAATTTATCGCTCAAGTCATACGGTATTATCTACACACCTGACTCCACAACCCAAACACCACCCCCCCCCCCCCACTCACCTGGCTCCACAACCCACACATCACCCCGCCCCCAATCGCCTGCCTCCACACCCCACCCCGCCCCCCCCACTCGCCTGTCTCCACAACCCACACACCACCCCGCCCCCCCCCCACTCACCTGCCTCCACACCCCCACACCTCACTGCCCCCCACTCACCTGCCTCCACACTCCACACACCACCCTGCCCCCCACTCACCTGCCTCCACACCCACACACCACCCCCCACTCACCTGCCTCCACACCCCACACACCACTCCCGCCCCCCACTTGCCTGCCTCCAACACATCACTTAGTTGCCATGGGAGGGTTGTTTGACAGAAGTCATTGACTCCAGGCTGTGGGCCATTGACTCCAGGCCGTGGGCGCTGTCCTTGCTAACTGACTTTAGCGCCATGGAGTGTTGAAACACACAGAGGTCATACACAAGGAACTGCAAAAACACGTCTATTCCGTGTTAACTTCTTATGACTGCAGGGGCAGTATTAAGTAGCTTTGATGAAAGGTGCCTAGAGGTGCCCCGAGTAAACGGCCTGCTCCTTAGTCTCAGTTGCTAATATTTGCATATTATTATTAGTATATTAGTTTCTAAAACTGTTTGAATGATGTCTGTGAGTATAACAGAACTCATATGGCAGGCAAAAACCTGAGAAGAAATCCAAACAGGATGTGAGAAATCTGAGGTTGGTCGATTTTCAACCCAGGCCCAATTGAATTCACAGTGGGATATGAATTAAGTTGCACTTCCTAGGGCTTCCACTAGATGTCAACCATCTTTAGAAACTTCTACTGTGTTGTGGGACTGAATAAGAGCTGAATGAGTCAGGTTACTGGCAGAGAGCCATTTCACAGTTACGCGCATTCAACATGATATCGACTTGCGTTCCATTGCTCCTCTAGACACAAAGGAATTCTCCGGTTGGAACTTTATTGAAGATTTATGATAAAAACATCCTAATGATTGATTCTATACTTAGTTTGAAATGTTTCTTCGACCTATAATATAACTTTTTGTAGTTTTTGTCCGAAGTAATGCTCGACCTGCACGAGCGGTTGGATATGTATACCTAACGCGCTAACAAAAGTAGCTACTTAGACATAAATAACGGACATTATCGAACAAATCAAGCATTTATTGTGGAACCACGATTCCTGGGAGTGCATTCTGATGAAGATCATCAAAGGTAAGGGAATATTTATCATCTAATTTCTGGTTTCTGTTGACTCCAACATGGCGGCTAATTTGATAATTTTTCTGAGCGCTGTCTCAGATTATTGCATGGTTTGCTTTAAAAAAGATCTGACACAGCGGTTGCATTAAGGAGAGGTATATCTATAATTCCATGTGTATAACTTGCATTATCATCTACATTTATGATGAGTATTTCTGTTGAATCGATGTGGTATGCAAAATCACTGGATGTTTTTGGAACTAGTGAACGTAACAAGCCAATTGATATAAATATGAACTTTATCAAACGAAACATACATGTATTGTGTAACATGAAGTCTTATGAGTGTCATCTGATGAAGATCATCAAAGGTTAGTGATTAATTTTATCTCTATTTGTGCTTTTTGTGACTCCTATCTTTGGCTGGAGAAATGGCTGTGTTTATTCTGTGGTGACTTAACATAATCGTTTGTGGTGCTTTCGCTGTAAAGCATATTTGAAATCGGACACTGTGGTGGGATTAACAACAAGATTACCTTTGATAACCTTTTGTGACTCCCAAACCCGCATGCGGATTAGCATAACGCAGTGGACATAAATATCCCTAGAAAATATTCCTATTCATGAAAATCACAAATGAAATATATTGAGACACAGCTTAGCCTTTTGTTAGTCACCCTGTCATTGTTTACCTTTGATGAACTTCGGATGTTTTCACTCACGAGACTCCCAGGTAGAGAGCCAAAGTTCATTTTTCCCAAAATATTATTTTTGTAGGCGAAACAGCTCCGTTTGTTCTTCACGTTTGGCTGAGAAATCGCCCGGAAATTGCGGTCACCACAACTCCGAAAAATATTCCAAATTAGCTCCATAATATCGACAGAAACATGGCAAACGTTGTTCAGAATCCATCCTCAATGTGTTTTTCTAATATCTATTTGATAATATATCCGTCGGGACAATTCATTTTTTCTCTAGGACCGATTGGAGTAATGGCTACCTCTGTACTTTATGCGAGAATCTCTCTCGGAGTCACTATGTGACCACTTACGCAATGTGCTCGCCTACGGCTATTCTTCAACAGAAATGCGTAAAACTACGTAACAATACTGTAGACACCTTGGGGAATACGTAGAAAGCGTAAGCTCGTTGATGGTACATTCACAGCCAAATAGGGAATCATTGGAACGCAGCGCTTTCAAAACCTGGTGCACTTCCGGATTGGATTTTTCTCAGGCTTTCGCTTGCAACATCAGTTCTGTTATACTCACAGACAATATCTTTACAGTTTTGGAAACGTTAGAGTGTTTTCTATCGAAATCTGTCAATTATATGCATATTCTAGCATCTTTTCCTGACAAAATATCCTGTTTAAAGGATTTTTTCCCCAAAATGAAAATACTGCCCCTAGAGTTCCAAGAGGTTTTAAAATGGTATAAGATACATGTATGTTTGAGGAATTTGAATTATTAGATTTATGTTGTTTTGAATTTGGCGCCCTGCATTTTCACTGGCTGTTGTCATATCAATCCCGTTAACGGGATTGCAGCCATAATAAGTTTTTAAACAAAGGTCTACTGAGCCTTGGTACTCAGGAGCTAGGGGAGCTAGAGGTCAGAGCTTAGCTGACAATGTGTGTTCGTGAAGAGGTTTGGGTGACACGGCCCTTAACGTAGAGTGGTTAAGCTTAGCCAAGTTGATCCTCAGATCTCGACCCTTTCTGTAGCTTATATATTGCTTATTTACTTATCTCCGCTGCCACTGACAGCCACTCTCTCCTTTTACACCTTCACTCAGATTGTGAAGGTCACTCACCCAGCCCACATCGGTCTGCCCCCCTTCCCACCAACCCATTCACCCCACCCCCAGAGGCACCCTTGTCCTCCTCGCTGTTAGGAAGCAGGGAGAAGGTGCGAAGGCTGCGGGCGACTTGGCCCCCGGATTCCCTCCACAGTTTGTTCCAAACTAGGGCGAAGAGAGGGTCCGGATCATCAGCCTGCAGGCACATTGCTGTGGCAGCGAGAGTGTGTGTGTGTGTGTGTGTGTGTGTGTGTGTGTGTCCTTGGAGATGGTAGGTATGTAATTAAGTGATAGGATTACTGAGGTGCAAGCTTTTCAAAATGGCTGTCATCTTATTCCAGTGTTGCGATGGGTGTTGGTGTTGGTGGTGTTGTACAAGTTTGCACCTCGAGACCTGCGGTGTGAGAACTGTCACTGCCAAGTGGGCTGATGATGATAGTAACAGGGATCAACACAAGAAATAGATGCGTGTTACACCACAAAAAGTTTAGTATTTGTAGTCGCTTGAAAGCTTACCCTTTGTAACTGAATGAATGTATTATCATCAAAAAAATGTAAGGACATTTACAACATACGCAGTCTCAATTGAACCTTTTGCGGAAAAACGAAGAGATGTCTCTTCCCAGGTTTTGACAGTGACGTCATCAAGGGAGATTACCTAAAGCAGCCACAGAAGTATTACTGGAGTAATCTCAAGGTTTTTAATCCATGGTTCTGTGTATGAGCCATATAAAAACACCTAATAGAGATGAACTCACCATCTCTGTCTCTCTCTGTGTGTCCTAGTTGTCTCTGTTTTACATCCAATTCCCTCGGACAAGCTGAAAGCAGGCATGTGTCAAGAGTAGCTTGTCAAAACCCATTTTCTATTAAGACTCAGATTACAGATTACAGAATGGGCACGCAGGCCCACAACCTCCAGGCGGCCAAAGTTTTTTACAAATTTTTGGGGGGACCCCCCAGATTGCACATGAACTTGCACATGAACACATCATAAGTAATAGCAAAATGTGTAAAATAGCAGGAAATTCGCCAAATGTGTAGAATAGCAGGAAATTAGCTTTAAAACAGCAACATTTTCTCTTTGCCCCATGGCAAAAACTGTAGAATAGCAGAAATTACCTTTAAACAACAATATTTTCTCTCTTCGCCATGGCAAAATGTGTTGAAATGCATGGAAGTTAGCTGTTTAAAAAAAATAGGTATCGAATAGTTTTTTTTTAAAGTAGATGGGGGGGACCCAAATGTGGCAGTCTGGCCCTGCTCTGAATTCCCTCTACATTTCCCTGGTTCCAGCATCTACAGTTCTATGCAGGCCTCACTCTATCATTGATCACTGATGAATATTCATCAGCTTGCCTGCCTTGCCATGGACTCACTTCCTCTCGCATTGATTGACAGTTGCACAGCCTCTCACTAACAAACAGGGACCCAAGTCGGTGTCAGCGGCGTCTCGGCGGAAGTAACCTTTCGTAAACTCCTTCCCTTACATTTGACTTTTCAAGACCTTGCCTGTCAATGGAGATGAGTAAGAACTGAATTTTAGATGTGTTGGGAATTTGATAAAGCTATCCAAAAACAAATAAATAACAAGATGTAGCTGTCATGGGTCAATTTTGTACATGAATATAGCCTTCTTTGTTCGCTGCAGTTAGTGCTCCATGAAATTTCTGTAGGCCTATAATGGTGGGCTACTCCTTTATGAACTGACATGTGACAATACATGGGAGTCCCTGGGGGACTACCCAGCAAACCAGGAACATTCTCAGGACATAACCTTCCCATTAATTTCTAGTTGGGGTTTTTAATCTAACATCAGGATGATAACATCCCAAAAACATTCAAATAGTGTTTTAGATTTTTTTTTAAATATGTTTATTGATAAAATGTTTTCAATAAAATATCCTTTCAATGTTCTCCTAACATTCGCAAAAATATTCTGCACATCATCTGAAACAACCACCACAGAAAATTCCGCTAATGTTCTTATTAGGTTTTCACATTATGTAATCACAAAATGTGTTCTGGGAATGTTCTTGCATCATCAGGCGGATGTTCTATACAAACATTGTATAATCATCAGCAAAAATTGACAGTTTTTGTGTTATAAAAACTTTTGGGGCAACCTAATTGTTACGGTTTTCTTCCGTCGAAGGAGAGTCGGACCAAAATGCAGCGTGGTAATTTCCATACATGTTTATTTAACGACAAAAACATGAACAATACAAAACAACAAACGGACCGTGAAAACATATACAGCCTATCTGGTGACTACAAACACAGAGACAGGAACAATCACCCACGAAACACTCAAAGAATATGGCTGCCTAAATATGGTTCCCAATCAGAGACAACGATAATCACCTGCCTCTGATTAAGAACCGCCTCAGGCAACCATAGACTTTCCTAGACAACCCTACTCAGCCACAATCACCAATACCTACTAAAACCCCAATACAAAAACACACCACAAAATAAACCCATGTCACACCCTGGCCTGACCAAATAAATAAAGAAAACACAAAATACTAAGACCAAGGCGTGACACCAATAAATGTTCTGGGAAGATAAAAAAAACTATTTTGGTTTCCTGGGTACAGTACCTACTGCATCCAGCTGTCACATAGTTGGGGTGGCAGGTAACCTGGTGGTTAGAGTGTTGGACTAGTAACCAAAAGATTGAAAGATCATAATCAAAAAATCTGTCGTTCTGCCCCTGAACAAGGCAGTTAACCCACTGTTCCTAGGCCACCATTGAAAATAAGAATTTTGTTCTTAACTGACTTGCCTAGTTAAATAAACACCTTCACAGAACAGCCGTTTGAACGTAAACATATTTTTAAACATCAAAATATGTTTTTTTGGCAGAAATTCTTTCTCAAACATATGAACTTTCATGTGCCTTAATAACAAACTTGTATGCCATCTGTTAATATGAATAGAATTGTTAAATTACGGGCCTAGTTGGTTTAGCCAAAGAAAAAGTGAGGCAACCTTCCCGCTAGCCATGATTGGCTTAGATAATGAGTGGGCTAGACATGCGAGAGATGAGTTTAGATTGGTCTGCCATATAGTACACTTCTGTCTATTTGAGCCGGACAGTATGTCTAGGCAGTGGCGATTTTAGCATGTAAATGTTGGTGGGGCAAAACAAAATTAAGTGTGATCAATTCCAGCAAAGTCACTAAAAAACATAACACTAGAGTATACATGAATTGCATTATAACGGTGACCAACGGTGACCAGAAACTATTAGGGACTACATAAAGCTGTCTCAAAAGCAGAGTCCCAACAGCAGTACCAACACCCGCTACACCTGGTTATCAGTGGAACCTTGTCTGGCAGCAAAATAGTTCATACAGCCTCATTTACTGCCTTTAACCTCTTACCTCTACCTGGGACGCTTGCGTCCCAACTAGAGCTCTGGAAATGCAAATGCGCTACGCTAAATGCTAATAGTATTAGTTAAAACTCAAAAGTTCATTAAAATACACATGCAGGGTATCAAATTAAAGCTACACTCGTTGTGAATCCAGGCAACAAGTCAGATTTTTAAAATGCTTTTCGGCGACAGCATGAGAAGCTATTATCTGATAGCATGCACCAATACACTACAACAGAAAAGCACAGCAGGGGACGTAAACAAAATAATTAGCATTTCGGCGTTACACAAACCGCACAATAAAATAGAAAACAGTCATTACCTTTCACCATCTTCTTTGTTGGCACTCCTAGATGTCCCATAAACACTATTGGGTCTTTATTTCGATTAAATCGGGCCATATAAAGCCAAGATATCGTTATATGTAGACTGTGTGATAAACGAAAAAAACAGCGATTTCACAACGTAACGTCATTTTTTAAAATTCAAAAAGTAGACGATAAACTTTCACAAAACACTTCGAAATACGTTTGTAATGCTACTTTAGGTATTAGTAAACGTTAATAAGCGATAAAAATCATCCGTAGGCGATGTACATTCATTTGCTGTCGTCTTGGAAAAAATTTCAGGAGAGAGCTCTTCCGGAATGATCTGGGCGGAGACCGGAGGTACGTCGTGCCCCTCTTTCGGTTCAACCAAGAATCAAAGAGGATTAAATTCACAAGATACTCGACTGCATGGGGATGCTGTGGGAGTTGAATGCTCGGTCTTATCTAATTCGGCTCACTGTTAACAATTGCTGGAAGTGGCGCAAGGATATTTATTTCCATTTTCTGTGATCAGGTTTTCCTGCGCTTTCCGATGTAACGCACGTTATGTAATAGCCACAGTCGTGATTTAACCAGTTTTAAAAACGTCCGAGGGTTTCCTATACACACATTCTAACCATATGAACGTACTATATTCCTGGCATGAGTAGCAGGGCGCTGAAATGTTGCGCGATTTTTAACAAAATGTTCAAAAAAGTAGAGGGTAGGAGCAACTAGTTAAAAAAACATAGCTGATACGGCTGACTTGCTTAAACAAATGTGGCTTTGACTGACAATTGAGATGTAAAAATTATGGCACAAGGGGACGACGAGCGGATAAAAGGAAATTTGTAATTTGGATAAAGATATTAATGAGCGAGCCAGGATGGACATATTCAATAAAACAATTTGTTCAGCAATTTTGAAATGTACAGCTAGAGAATTCAGAACATGGGCCATTTTTTACAGCGTTTTCCCTGTACACCAAGTCAGAACAGTAGGATAAAAAAAAGCGGGCAAATACAGCTAAAGTGGGAAGTTTACATTCACTTACGTTGGAGAGGGTAGCAAGTTTTAAGTTCCTCGGCATACACATCACAGACAAACTGAATTGGTCCACTCACACTGACAGCGTCGTGAAGAAGGCGCAGCAGCGCCTCTTCAACCTCAGGAGGCTGAAGAAATTCGGCTTGTCACCAAAAGCACTCACAAACTTCTACAGATGCACAATCGAGAGCATCCTGGCGGGCTGTATCACCGCCTGGTACGGCAACTGCTCCGCCCTCAACCGTAAGGCTCTCCAGAGGGTAGTGAGGTCTGCACAACGCATCACTGGGGGCAAACTACCTGCCCTCCAGGACACCTACACCACCCGATGTTACAGGAAGGCCATAAAGATCATCAAGGACATCAACCACCCGAACCACTGCCTGTTCACCCCGCTATCATCCAGAAGGCGAGGTCAGTACAGGTGCATCAAAGCTGGGACCGAGAGACTGAAAAACAGCTTCTATCTCAAGGCCATCAGACTGTTAAACAGCCACCACTAACATTGAGTGGCTGCTGCCAACACACTGTCATTGACACTGACCCAACTCCAGCCACTTTAATAATGGGAATTGATGGGAAATGATGTAAATATATCACTAGCCACTTTAAACAATGCTACCTTATATAATGTTACTTACCCTATATTATTAATTTCATATGCATACGTATATACTGTACTCTAGATCATCGACTGCATCCTTATGTCACTAGCCACTTTAACTATGCCACTTTGTTTACTTTGTCTACATACTCATCTCATATGTATATACTGTACTCGATACCATCTACTGTATGCTGCTCTGTACCATCACTCATTCATATATCCTTATGTACATATTCCTTATCCCCTTACACTGTGTATAAGACAGTAGTTTTGGAATTGTTAGTTAGATTACTTGTTGGTTATCACTGCATTGTCGGAACTAGAAGCACAAGCATTTCGCTACACTCACATTAACATCTGCTAACCATGTGTATGTGACAAATAAAATTTGATTTGATAAAATTTGATTTGATTTGATTTGAGTCATTAAAACACATTCCTCAACCACGCAACAAATTTCTTGTGAACAAACTATAGTTTTGGCAAGTCAGTTAGGACATCTACTTTGTGCATGACAAGTAATTTTTACAACAATTGTTTACAGACAAAATATTTCACCTATAATTCACTGTATCACAATTCCAGTAGGTCAGAAGTGTACATACACTAAGTTGACTGTGCCTTTAAACAGTTTTGAAAATTTCCGAAAATGATGACATGGCTTTAGAAGCTTCTGATAGGCTAATTGACATAATTTGAGTCAATTGGACGTGTACCTGTGGATGTATTTCAAGGCCTACCTTCAAACTCAGTGCCTCTTTGCTTGACATCATGAGAAAATCAAAAGAAATCAGCCACAACCTCAGAAAAAAATTGGAGACCTCCACAAGTCTGGTTCATCCTTGGGAGCAATTTACAAACACCTGAAGGTGCCACATTCATCTGTAGAAATAATAGTACGCAAGTATAAACACCATGGGACCACACAGCCATCATACCGCTAAGGAAGGAGACGCGTTCTGTCTCCTAGAGATGAATGTACTTTGGTGAGAAAAGTGCAAATCAATCACAGAACAACAGCAAAGGACCTTGTCAAGATTCTGGAGGTAACTGGCACAAAAGTATCTATATCCACAGTAAAACAAGTCCTATATTGACAAAACCTGAAAGGTTGTTCAGCAAAGAAGAAGCCACTGCTCCAAAACTGCCATAAAAAAGCCAGACTATGGTTTGCAACTGCACATGGGGACAAAGATCATACTTTTTGGAGAAATGTCCTTTGGTCTGACGAAACAAAAATAGAACTGTTTGGCCATAATGACCATCACTATGTTTGGAAGAAAAATGGGGGCGGCTTGCAAGCCGAAGAAAACCATCCCAATCGTGAAGCACGGGGGTGGCAGCATCATGTTGTGGGGGTGCTTTGCTGCAGGAGGGTCTGGTGCACTTCACAAAATCAATGGCATCATGAGGTGGAACATTATGTGGATATATTGAAGCAACATCTCAAGACATCAGTCAGGAAGTTAAAGCTTGGTCGCAAATGTGTCTTCCAAATGGACAATGACCCCAATCATACATCCGAAGTTGTGGCAAAATGGCTTAAGGACAACAAAGTCAAGGTATTGGAGTGGCCATCACAATGCCCTGAACTCAATCCTATAGAAAATCTGTGGGCAAAACTGAAAAAGTGTGTGCGAGCAAGGAGGCCTCTCAAACCTGACTCAGTTACATCAGCTCTGTCAGGAGGAATAGGCCACAATTCACCCAACTTATTGTGGGAAGCTTGTGGAAGGCTACCGAAATGTTTGACCCAAGTTAAACATTTTAAAGGCAATGCTACCAAATACCAATTGAGTGTATGTAAACTTTTGACCCACTGGGAATGTGATGAAAGAAATAAAAGCTGAAATAAATAATTCTCTCTACTATTATTCTGACATTTCACATTCTTAAAATAAAGTGGTGATCCTAACTGACCTAAAACAGGGAATTGTTACTGTGATTAAATGTCAGGAATTTAGAAAAACTGAGTTTAAATGTACTTGGCTAAGGTGTATGTAAACTTCCCGAAAGCTCTTACAATATTTGATGATTACATTTCTCAAGACAGGTTATAGGCTACACGTGCACCACCGAGTCATAACAGTAACGCTAGGCGAGATTAAGAGGTGAAAATAGACCAAATGACTAACAGCTTACTACACAACATAGACTTAGTATTAATATATTAGCTACAGTATACATATCTCCCTGGCATTTTACGTGATTTATGCAGCAGCATAGAAGACATTTTTTGAATCATCTTGTTTTGTTGTGCTCACTTGAACAGGAAGGTGAAAGAATGAAAGAAAGAGGCCTGATTTACAATTTCAAGTTGCATGACCGTTCAAAAGGTATTTTCCCAGTCTGAGCTCGTTTATTCCCGACTGCAGTTAGCCACTGTAACAAATCTTCCAAAACACTCATTGTTGAATTTGAGATTCTAACTTGTTGTGTAATGTTTATATCCAACAGTGTATCAAATGAAATCAAACCTTACTGTGAAATGCTTATTTACAAGCCCTTAACCAACAATGTAGTTCAAGAAGAGTTAAGAAAATATTTACCAAATAAACAATAAAAATATTTAAAAAATAGTTGCATAATAACTTAACAATAACAAAGGCTTTATACAGGGGGTACCGGTACCGAGTCAATGTGCCGGGGTACAGGTTAGTTGAGGTAATTTGTACATGTAGGTAAAGGTGAAGTGACTATGCATAGATAATAAACAGTGAGTAGCAGCAGTGTACAAACAAATGGATGGAGGGTCAATGTAAACATTCTATGACTCGGGTGACTGGAGTCTCTCACAATTTCACAGGCTTTTCTCTGACACCGCCTATTATATAGGTCCTGGATGTCAGGAAGCTTTGCCCCAGTGATGTACTGGACCATATCCACTACGCTCTATAGCGCCTTAGTCAGATGCTGAGCAGTTGCCATACCAGGCGGTGATGCAACCAGTAGATCTTTTTGAGGATCTTTGAGGACCCATGCAAAATCATTTCAGTCTCCTTAGGGGGAAAGGGTTTTGTCGTGCCCTCTTCACAACTGTCTTGGTGTGTTTGGACCATGATAGTTTGTTGGTGATGTGAACACCAAGGAACTTGAAACTTTCGTTGATGTTAATGTGGGCATGTTTGGCTCGCCTTTTCCTGTAGTCCATAATCTGTGTTTTTGTCTTGCTCACTCTGAGGAAGAGGTTGTTGTCCTGGCACCTAACTGACAGTTCTCTGACCCCCTCCCTATAGGCTGTCTCATTGCTGTCGGTGATTAGGCCTAACACTGTTATGTCGTCAGCAAACTTAATGATGGTATTGGAGTCATGTTTGGCCACGCAGTTGTGGGTGAACAGGGACTACAGGAGGGACCTAAGTACACACCCCTGAGGGGCCCCAGTGTTGAGGATCAGCATGGCAGATGTGGAGATGCCTACCCTTACCACCTGGGGGTAGCCCGTCAGGAAGTCCAGGATCCAGTTACAGAGGGAGGTGTTTAGTCCCAGGGTCCTTAGCTTAGTGATGACCTTCGTGGGCAATATGGTGTTGAAGGCTGAGCTGTAGTCAATGAACAGCATTCTCACGTAGGTTTTCCTTTAGTCCAGGTGGGAAAGGGCGTGTGTGGAGTGCAATTGATATTGCATCATCTGTGGATCTGTTGGGGCGGTATGCGAATTGGAGTGGGTCAAGGGTATCCAGGAGGATGCTGTTGATGCTGTGAGTCATGACCATCCTTTCAAAACACTTCATGGCTACCGACGTGAGTGCAGGTTACCTTTGCTTCCTTGGGCACAGGGACTATGGTGGTCTGCTTGAAACATGTAGGTATTACAGACTCAGTCAGGGAGAGGTTGACAATGTCAGTGAAGACACTTGCCAGTTGGTCCGCGTATGTTTTGAGTACACGTCCTGGTAATCCAACTGGTCTAGTGGCTTTGTGAATGTTGACCTGTTTAAAGGTCTTGCTCACATCGGCTACCGAGAGCGTTATCACATAGTCATCCATAACAGCTGGTATCCTCGTGCATGCTTCAGTATTCCTTGCCTCGAAGCGAGGATAAAAAGGCATTCACCTCGTCTGGTAGGCTCGCGTCACTGGGTAGCCCGCGTCTGGGTTTCCCTTTGTTGTCCGTAATAGTTTTTATGCCCTGCCATATCTGACGAGCTTTAGAGCTGGTGTAATAGGATTCAATCTGAATCCTGTATTGACGCTTTGTTTGTTTGATGGGTCGTCCGAGGGCATAGCAGGATTTCTTATCAGCGTCCGGATTAGTGTCCCGCTCCTTGAAAGCGGCAGTTCTAGCCTTTAGCTCGATGCGGATGTTGCCTGTAATCCATGGCTTCTGGTTGGGATATGGAGGTATGGTCAAAGTGGGGATGACGTCGTCGATGCACTTATTGATGAAGCCGATGACTGGGATGGTATACTCCTCAATGCCATTGGATTAATCCCGGAAACATATTCCAATCTGTGCTAGCAAAATAGCCCTGTAGTGTAGCATCCGCGTCATCTGTTGAGCAAGTCACTGGTACTTCATGTTTTAGTTTTATTTTATTTTTTTTGCTACATAAGACCGAATTGAGCCGGTCGGTCCCATATGTTCCCCGTGACAGGCAATGTTTCAATAACATATAGATCACTTGAGTTATGGCACCGTAATGTATAATATGCAGCATACAAGGTTGTGTTATGCTTACAGTCTCATGCTGTTAGGCTATGCCATCAAATGTTAAGATCCTGTCTTTGTCCTAACAACATGCCACGGATATTGAGCTGTTGTAAATTGAAGGTAAAATGAAACCCTTAATGCCAGAGAACATTCCCTCTACTCCATTTGTACTGACAGTGATTCAATGATACTTCTTAAGCAGGGCAGTGGTCCATTACTGATGCAGTTAGTGGTGTGATAGAGAAAACCGCTTGAGGGTATTCTGTTTGGTGCATGGAAACGATTGCATTTAAATGTTAACATCCCCTCATTAACATGGCCTCCAGGGCAAGTCCTTGCAACAGGCGATTGATGATAAATTGCTTTCTCCACATACACTTTAATTCATGGCATACATTAACAATAAAAAATAGCATACACTTACCTAAATGTTTCAACACGTTCCTATATTAAAGGTAGACTCAGTGAAACGAGCCACGAGCAGCACCACAGATATTGCTCTCACAGTCACACACAGTATTTCTGCATGGGTTTACTTCACGCTGTTCACGGCGTGGTAGGCAGGGCACCAAAACAGCGGAGAAGCTGAGCCTCACACTTCAACACTCTTAGTTGTTGCGTAAATTGACCCACAATGCAGTTTACTTTCTATATCTACATCATATTACTGATTCTACCTTTTAAAGGTCCAACGCAGCTGTTTTTAAAATCTCAATACCAATATAAATGGGTAACAATTAAATTGACATTTAAAACAATTTCAGTATATTAATCATCTTCTGCACCACCCCAACCACCTTAGATAAAAATACAAACTCAGAGCTACAAAATGGTGTATCATACACTGCAGTTGAGGAATAATGGGAAAGTAGTTCTGCCTCGACAGTTGATAAACTTGTAACGCAACTTTTGAGAAAATGGCCCTTGA
This sequence comes from Oncorhynchus nerka, assembly GCF_034236695.1. Lineage (NCBI taxonomy): Eukaryota > Metazoa > Chordata > Actinopteri > Salmoniformes > Salmonidae > Oncorhynchus > Oncorhynchus nerka. Next base: position 12,221,818 of record NC_088420.1, on the reverse strand, counting down.
ATCTTTGGAGCACCTACTGGAGAGCTCTGTCTAGCTTTGTCTACACCTATGCAGCATTGTACACACCCTCTTAACCTCTTCAACCTATGGGGGCGCTATGTCATTATTGGATAAAAAGACGTGCCCGTTTTAAGCGCAATATTTTGTCACGAAAAGATGCTCGACTATGCATGGAATTGACAGCCTTGGAAAGACAAAACTCTGACGTCTCCAAAACTGCAAAGATATTATCTGTGAGTGCCCCAGAACTAATGTTGCATGGTGAAAGAGAGGTTTAATACTATGCTAGGCTATCAATACTGTTACACAAATGCTTGTTTAGCTATGGTTCAAAAGCATATTTTGAAAATCTGAGGTTTAATACTATGCTAGGCTATCAATACTGTTACACAAATGCTTGTTTAGCTATGGTCAAAAGCATATTTTGAAAAGATGACAGTGTTGTTAACAAAAGGCTAGTAAATTATTTTATTTGAATTCTTTTCTGGTTTTTGTGGAAAAGCTTGAGAGCAAATAGATTAATTTCATTTCATTTGCGATTTTCATGAATAGTTAACGTTGTGTTATGCTAATGAGCTTGCGGATAAATTTACACAATCCTGGATACAGGTTTTTTTCGTAGCTAAACGTGACGCAGAAAACGGAGCGATTTGTCCTAAACAAATAATCTTTCAGGAAAAACTGAACATTTGCTATCTGAGAGTCTCCTCATTGAAAACATCTGAAGTTCTTCAAAGGTAAATTATTTTATTTGAATTCTTTTCTGGTTTTTGTGGAAAATGTTGCATGGTGAAAGAGAGGCTTAATACTATGCTAGGCTATCAATACTGTTACACAAATGCTTGTTTAGCTATGGTTCAAAAGCATATTTTGAAAATCTGAGATGACAGTGTTGTTAACAAAAGGCTAAGCTTGAGAGCAAATAGATTAATTTCATTTCATTTGCGATTTTCATGAATAGTTAACATTGCGTTATGGTAATGAGCTTGAGGCTGTATTCACGATCCCGGATCCGGGATGGCTCAACGCAAGAAGTTAAGCCCCGCCCATCTCTTTAAGGTGAGGCCATGTGCTAAACAAAGTGAGTAATGTAGCGTAGACAGAAGCTTTCTACATGGCAGACCAATCCAAACGTATATCTTTTCATGTTCAGCCCATCCAATATCTCAGCCAATCATGCTTAGTTGAAAGGTTCCTGTCATTTTCCGTGGCTTAACCAACTCGGCTCATAATTTAAAAATGTAATTTGTATTTACAGATGGCATACAAGTTTATTATTAAGGCATATGAAAGTTCACATGTTCCAGAAGGCAGAAGTTCAAATGCCTCTTCTGTGAAATAGTGACATGCGACCTATGCCTAGCTTCCTGAAAAGTGTCACTTATGTGAAAACGGCAAATTTCTATGTTTTGTGTAAAAAAACAAGATAGAGGGAGATAAGTGTTTCCAATGACATCATTGGTGCACATCATGTGATTTGAACGAATTATGACTAGGCATAGGCTACTAATTGTCTAATAATTGTCTACTGATTGGTTGATGATGTCATTGGAAACACTTTATTTTACAACAAAAAAAACAGAGAAAGGCTCCATTTTCACACATGTTCATGTTAGGGTGCTGGAGATTCTGAATATGAAGAATACTTTTTTTATGTCTCTTGAAGTACCTTATTGTGTTTTCAATTTAAATTGTCTAAAATTAACAAAAATAGCTTCTTAGCAAATAGCAACTTCTCAAGCAAAAATTCAGCTAGGACTGTCTGGGATTGGTCTGAGTGGGGAGGGAAAACTGAAAGTTATCTGTCATTGGCAGAGAGGTTTGGAACTCTCTTTCTTAATGGACTATTAACTAATTTATTGCATGGTGATGTCACCATGGAAGGCAAAAACTTCATCCCACCAAAACCGCCTGAAATTTTAGGCATTTTTTTCAAACAGCTCTTACACTACCAGGGCATTATTATCATTTTAATAATTTCACAGTATTATTCCAACCTCATAGTGTGGAAATATATATAAAACACAGGAAAATCTCGTTTTTGACTGCACTTGTCCTGTAAAGCTCTATCACAAGCTAAAAAGAATAGAACCACTGGTTAATAAGATCAGTAAGGTTTCTTCAACACTGCAAATCCATTTGTATCTATGATTCACAACAGGAAATAACCTTGAGAGACTCCATACTTAGCCGACTGCAGAGCATCCGAGGCCTTGAATCATCCACAAGTCTACTTTCTGTCCCTGTTTTCCCTGGCTTTGTACTTTCCTGTGACTTTCAATGAGTTTCAAAATCCCTGGAAACCAAGCATTTATCTCTGGGCCTCTTTTTAAAATGATCGAGTCTCTCAGGCAGCTCAGAGGAGACCCGTGTGCCTTCAGCCATTTAGACTATGCCTCTCTACTCTCCAACTCTGGGAGATTTGTTTTTCAGAAGCTAGATCAAAGCCTCAGCATCGTCCCATCTGCTGTGCTTTTCTCCACTTCTCTGCACACGGCTCTTAGCACTGGCTGGTGGACACACGTCAACCACCTCCGACTACTCTTTACCAGGCAGCATATTGCCAGAGATCCAGCCAGGGAACTTCTGTACTAGTAGTAGTCTAGTAGAATAGTGAACATCCCTTCTCAAGTGGACTAATGAGCAAAAGTTAGAGGTGGGTTTTTGGTGGGTTGATGCGTCGGCCCATTAAGCTGTCACGGGGCTACGTTTGTGAGACTCATATCAGAAGTTAGAACCTCACTTGGCTGCCATTATGGAGATGCATTTACTTCTGCTCTTAAAGACGTAATTGCAACGATTCTCAGTCTGTTGTGGAGCGAGAGAGAAGGCAGTAGGGAGGGAGAGAGGGTTGAAAAAAGGGAGGGATGAGGAAGAGAGAACGAGATGAAGAAAAGCAAATTAGTCATGGATTTTTGAGACTGCTCTTGTAGACAGGCTTCAGCGCATTAATTCTTTGGTGGCATGAGCCGGGCAGTCAGCTCTCATTTGGCAGGGTGTCCACGTACAGGGGTAATGTGCTTTAGTTTATCCTTGAGGGCTATGAGATGGTAAGAAGAAACACGTTACAGTACTGGTAGGAGCCACCTCCAACATTATTGTCTTCTAACTCGGACTGGCATTTATATAGCAAAGCCTACTGTAGTTGACACAGTCAGAAAAACTACATAAAACCTGCCCAAAGGTCAGTTTCCTGATGACTAAGATATGAGGAAACTAAGAAGCGTATTACCTTGTAATACTGCATGTTTTATCAGGCTACTTTTTTACTTTAAAGGAATGCAAGTCGTGATTGCTTGAAAGGTGTCAAAGGTTAAGGTAGATGCTGAAATCATTTTTAATGTCAGACGAAAAGTACATTGACCTGTCTACATGAATATGTTGTTTGACAAATGATGAGGATGTTATTTATCGGGGAGAAGCGGCGAGGCTCGATTGGAATAACGACATCATTTTTTTGTTTTCTCTCTGCGTACTCAACATTAATAATTTACTTATAGCACATTTCCACCAAGGGTTTAAAGAAAATGATTACCATGGAAACAGTCCATTCTCCAAGCAATTAAAGCTATTCCTTTATCTGTCTCTAATGTCACCCGCGACTGGATATACATTTAAATAAAGCTGTTTCCAAACTATACTCATCATGCAGATGTACTTAAATTGGATGGAGAGCATTTTCTGGAGTGCTGTCATTTTAGTGTCCAAGTGCAACTAAGCCAATTAATATCAAACATTTGAACATTGGAATTCAATATTCACAGTCTTAAATCTGTATACATTCTGTGTATATGCTTAATCAGGCCTGGGCAATTATTTTCCATGGAAGAACACATTAGAAAATATTTTTGCCATCACAGGCCACAATCATATTACAGGATTCTACATCATGTGTATGACTGTGTTGACAGATAAATTAGGCGCGGCAGGGTGCCTTTGTGGTTGGAGCGTTGGACTAGTAACCGAAAAGTTGCAAGATCGCTTCCCCGAGCTGACAAGGTAAAAATCTGTCGTTCTGCCCCTGAACAAGGCAGTTAACACACTGTTCCTAGGCCGTCATTGAAAATAAGAATTTGTTCTTAACTGACTTGCCTAGTAAAATAAATATAGAATTATTAAATATATACTGTAAATCACATCCAGATATGCTACTTGTTGTACTTTTTTTTAAATGCACAGAAATAAACCACATCCATGTTCTCCTTTTGGTAGGTATTTTCATTATTAAACCTGCAACGAACTACACTGAGGGAAAAGTACAGTGTGCATTCAGCACCACGGACAGAACCCTTGCTAACGGGTATGCACAAAAACACAAGAAAGAGAGAGAGCTCAACATTACATGTAAACTACTCAATCAGTGTGTGGAGTGATGTCTCTGATGGGCATTGACTAGAGCAGTGAAGTCAAGTATAGTTTCTGACGTCGCTATGCGTAGGATTGCTGAGTCAGTAAGAGATGATCTATGCCTTGACTTGTTATAGTTCATCACTGAAAATGTCTGTTCACATATATAGGTTGACCCAAAAAGTACAAACATCTTCCGAGCATTGGAATGTTTTGTTCATCAAGAGTGACAATGTCAGTGACATCGAGTGTGACAATGTCAGTGACATTGTTTTGAATAGTTCTCCAATCACTGCATCAGACTGAAGATAGATAAGCTCAAGTTGCAGGTCAGTGGGAGCGTTATCCACACTTTGAAATCCTCAAAACGACGAGAAAACTCACCGTTCAAAGCACGCAGCAGCGATACGTATATGCTTCTCCCGCTGGTCATCTGATAGGGAACAGACTAGTAGTGTCGGAAGTTGGATGAGATTATTGGCTTCTACTTGATGGGTCAGGAGGAGTAATTTTCCCTTGAAGGCTTTGACAAGGCTGTACATCTGATGTGTAAAAAGGCCCTTCCCTTGTAGTTTGGAATTCAGTTCGTTCATGAGGGCCATGATTTTCACAGTGAAGGCAAAATCATCTAACCATTATTTATCTTGCAGTTGAGGGAAATGCACATATTTTCCTTTCATTTGAATAAACTCAGCATTCTCCAACTTCAGGTCCCACACCCTTTTAAGCACCTTCTCCAAGCTCAGCCATCTCGCGTTTGTGTGGTAGGGGAGATCTGCATGACCCGACTCTGTTTTTTCCTGTCAAGTTTGGGCACCCATCAGTGGTCACACTGGATAACCTTTCAAAACTCAGTCCCAGCTCTGCCACACACGTTTTAACCTCCTCCAATAAATCTTTCCCTGTGGTTGTGTTCTTCATTTACTTCACTGAAGCAAGCTCCTCTGTAATTTCAAACTCTGCGGTTATGCCTCGTAAGAATATCAACAACTGCGCCGAGTCACACGTATCACTGCTCTCATCCAGGGCCAAGGAGAAATAGGTGAAACCCTTTACCTTGTCTTTCAGCTGTTGTTCCATATTCTCTGCAATGTCCTCAAAATGCCTTGTCACTGTTCGGCTTGACAGGAAAACTTTTTCAAACAGCTCTTTCATGTTAGATTCTTGCTACGTAAGCTTAACTTTCTGAACATTCGAGACGTGTAGTCCACTTGTCATTCCAATCTCCTCTGCATTAGCGTAGCCTCTTCTCTAGCCTGTCAACTATGTGTCTGTCTATCCCTGTTCTCTCCTCTCTGCACAGACCATACAAACGCTCCACACCGCATGGCCGCGGCCACCCTAATCTGGTGGTCCCAGCGCGCACGACCCACGTGGAGTTCCAGGTCTCCGGTAGCCTCTGGAACTGCCGATCTGCGGCCAACAAGGCAGAGTTCATCTCAGCCTATGCCTCCCTCCAGTCCTCGACTTCTTGGCTCTGACGGAAACATGGATCACCACAGACAACACCGCTACTCCTACTGCTCTCTCTTCGTCCGCCCACGTGCTCTCGCACACCCGAGAGCTTCTGGTCAGCGGGGTGGTGGCACCGGGATCCTCATCTCTCCCAAGTGGTCATTCTCTCTTTCTCCCTTACCCATCTGTCTATCGCCTCCTTTGAATTCCATGCTGTCACAGTTACTAGCCCTTTCAAGCTTAACATCCTTATCATTTATCGCCCTCCAGGTTCCTCGGAGAGTTCATCAATGAGCTTGATGCCTTGATAAGCTCCTTTCCTGAGGACGGCTCACCTCTCACAGTTCTGGGCGACTTTAACCTCCCCACGTCTACCTTTGACTCATTCCTCTCTGCCTCCTTCTTTCCACTCCTCTCCTCTTTTGACCTCACCCTCTCACCTTCCCCCTACTCACAAGGCAGGCAATACGCTCGACCTCATCTTTACTAGATGCTGTTCCTCCACTAACCTCATTGCAACTCCCCTCCAAGTCTCCGACCACTACCTTGTATCCTTTTCCCTCTCGCTCTCATCCAACACTTCCCACACTGCCCCTACTCGGATGGTATCGCGCCGTCCCAACCTTCGCTCTCTCTCCCCCGCTACTCTCTCCTCTTCCATCCTATCATCTCTTCCCTCTGCTCAAACCTTCTCCAACCTATCTCCTGATTCTGCCTCCTCAACCCTCCTCTCCTCCCTTTCTGCATCCTTTGACTCTCTATGTCCCCTATCCTCCAGGCCGGCTCGGTCCTCCCCTCCCGCTCCGTGGCTCGACGACTCATTGCGAGCTCACAGAACAGGGCTCCGGGCAGCCGAGCGGAAATGGAGGAAAACTCGCCTCCCTGCGGACCTGGCATCCTTTCACTCCCTCCTCTCTACATTTTCCTCCTCTGTCTCTGCTGCTAAAGCCACTTTCTACCACTCTAAATTCCAAGCATCTGCCTCTAACCCTAGGAAGCTCTTTGCCACCTTCTCCTCCCTCTTGAATCCTCCTCCCCCTCCCCCTCCTCCCTCTCTGCAGATGACTTCGTCAACCATTTTGAAAAGAAGGTCGACGACATCCGATCCTCGTTTGCTAAGTCAAACGACACCGCTGGTTCTGCTCACACTGCCCTACCCTGTGCTCTGACCTCTTTCTCCCCTCTCTCTCCAGATGACATCTCGCGTCTTGTGACGGCCGGCCGCCCAACAACCTGCCCGCTTGACCCTATCCCCTCCTCTCTTCTCCAGACCATCTCCGGTGACCTTCTCCCTTACCTCACCTCGCTCATCAACTCATCCCTGACCGCTGGCTACGTCCCTCCTGTCTTCAAGAGAGCGAGAGTTACACCCCTTCTGAAAAAACCTACACTCGATCCCTCCGATGTCAACAACTACAGACCAGTATCCCTTCTTTCTTTTCTCTCCAAAACTCTTGAACGTGCCGTCCTTGGCCAGCTCTCCCGCTATCTCTCTCAGAATGACCTTCTTGATCCAAATCAGTCAGGTTTCAAGACTAGTCATTCAACTGAGACTGCTCTTCTCTGTATCACGGAGGCGCTCCGCACTGCTAAAGCTAACTCTCTCTCCTCTGCTCTCATCCTTCTAGACCTATTGGCTGCCTTCGATACTGTGAACCATCAGATCCTCCTCTCCACCCTCTCCGAGTTGGGCATCTCCGGCGCGGCCCACGCTTGGATTGCGTCCTACCTGACAGGTCGCTCCTACCAGGTGGCGTGGCGAGAATCCGTCTCCTCACCACGTGCTCTCACCACTGGTGTCCCCCAGGGCTCTGTTCTAGGCCCTCTCCTATTCTCGCTATACACCAAGTCACTTGGCTCTGTCATAACCTCACACGGTCTCTCCTATCATTGCTATGCAGACGACACACAATTAATCTTCTCCTTTCCCCCTTCTGACGACCAGGTGGCGAATCGCATCTCTGCATGTCTGGCAGACATATCAGTGTGGATGACGGATCATCACCTCAAGCTGAACCTCGGCAAGACGGAGCTGCTCTTCCTCCCGGGGAAGGACTGCCCGTTCCATGATCTCGCCATCACGGTTGACAACTCCATTGTGTCCTCGTCCCAGAGCGCTAAGAACCTTGGCGTGATCCTGGACAACACCCTGTCGTTCTCAAATAACATCAAGGCGGTGGCCCGTTCCTGTAGGTTCATGCTCTACAACATCCGCAGAGTACGACCCTGCCTCACACAGGAAGCGGCGCAGGTCCTAATCCAGGCACTTGTCATCTCCCGTCTGGATTACTGCAACTCGCTGTTGGCTGGGCTCCCTGCCTGTGCCATTAAACCCCTACAACTCATCCAGAACGCCGCAGCCCGTCTGGTGTTCAACCTTCCCAAGTTCTCTCACGTCACCCCGCTCCTCCGCTCTCTCCACTGGCTTTCAGTTGAAGCTCGCATCCGCTACAAGACCATGGTGCTTGCCTACGGAGCTGTGAGGGGAACGGCACCTCAGTACCTCCAGGCTCTGATCAGGCCCTACACCCAAACAAGGGCACTGCGTTCATCCACCTCTGGCCTGCTCGCCTCCCTACCACTGAGGAAGTACAGTTCCCGCTCAGCCCAGTCAAAACTGTTCGCTGCTCTGGCCCCCAATGGTGGAACAAACTCCCTCACGACGCCAGGACAGGGGAGTCAATCACCACCTTCCGGAGACACCTGAAACCCCACCTCTTTAAGGAATACCTAGGATAGGATAAAGTAATCCTTCTCCCCCTCCCTCCCCCCTTAAAGACCTAGATGCACTATTGTAAAGTGGCTGTTCCACTGGATGTCATAAGGTGAAAGCACCAATTTGTAAGTCGCTCTGGATAAGAGCGTCTGCTAAATGACTTAAATGTAATGTAAATGTAATGTTTGGGAAAAGTATTGTTGCAGAGTCAATTAAACAGCTCTCACAATTCTGCCGTTTGCTGAATGCAGTTCTGTGAAAAGCCCTTGCTGCTTTTGCGAATGAGCAAGCAACTCTTTCGATGCACTTGCCCTCTGCTCAGAAGACAGATTCCTATATTTCTCTGCATGCTTCGTCAGGAAGTGTCGGGATAAGTTGTATTCTTTCAAGACAGCGATGCTATCTTTGCACACTAAGCACACAGCTTTCCCTGATACCTCAATATCAGTATCTCCCTAGTAGAGGTGGGTGTGGACTTGAAGAAGGGGCGTTTTATTCACTGGTCCACCAAAAAAACAGGTACAGGACCACAAAAGCAGCCACTAGAAAACAGGAACGCAGTCTAGTCGAAAACGGAGGAACACCCTCCTCTACTCAACTAACGTGGAACTCACTCAGCAGAGATGAGTCCAAGATGTCCCCCACCGGCACCCAGCACCTCTCCTCCGGACCGTACCCCTCCAAATCCACAAGGTACTGCAGGCCCCCAACCTGACGCCTAGAGTCCAGTGTCATGACATTGTATTAGTTAATGTGACGACTGTTGATCATCGAATGATTAAACGTTTCTAATTGCGTGATTAACTGAATCAATCAATTATTAACTCATTAACCTGGGACACCATGGGAAAATACATTTTTATTTAGTTTCTATTTCCCAAATTAACTCAAAGAATATCAGAATATTGATTTTACAATAGCCGCTAATTAATCAGTTACGTCTACAATCTCGTTCTGAATGTCGTATAATCCGGGAATCTGCATTGACCCGGGTCTCACCAATGAGTTCGTACCACACCAATCTTAGTTGAGTATTTATTTACTAGAAAGCTAAAATGATGATACAAGATACACATACACAAAAACACATTCTAGGCTATTGATTAGAACTTAGTATAACGGGCCAAAACACTATGGCGCGTGTTACCCAAAATTGGGATTTAAAAGAGAGAGAAAAAGAGAATGTACATGAGAGAAATATACATTTGGGTGAATTTGTCAGCTATGCTTATTCTAACCCTAGCCTTGCCCCAAACTGCCACTCTTATGGGTCAGAAAATAATGATGTAATTACGTGGGGAAGGTCTCTGTGGATTCTCCGCATGGACCGTCCAGGCTGCTCAATGACGCACTTCTCTGGCGCACCTCTCTGGTTGTCCTCACTATGTCAGTGTCCAGTTCCCTCGCCCTTGTTCTGGAAGGGCTCTTCTGAGGACAGACAGCTCTGTAGCTCAGAGCTCACAGCGTAGGAATGAAGCAGTGTAGATACCACGATTCGATGGGAGATGGAGGCTAGGTGGTTCGACTTGAATTCACCCGCTTAGAAACAACTCATCCGTAGCTTGGGTAGAAAAATATTTCTTTGTCTTCAAACTTGTGTTGCGTTTTGGGTTCGTTTACTTTTTAGACCTCGGCTGCAGCTTGGGTCACGTAGTCTCACATGTTAATTCTTCACACACAGGTTTAATACCCTCGGGTCATAAGTGGGCGTAACCGCCTTTAGGGCAATTCTCTGGGCTTACCAAGTTAAGAGCAAGGTCTAGGTTTTACTCAAATCCAATTTTAGACAACTAACTTCATATTTCCTCTTTACCAAAACATTCACTTTGATTTGGACATTTTCCACACAACGTACAATGTATAAACATCAATCATATACTAGGAAAACTCTTCACGTTACAATGTCATCTATTAACCTTTAATAACAAAACAAAAATGACATATATTTTCATATTCCATCAATCGTCATGACCACCATTGTGGCTGACGGAAACCATTGTTCCAAATGTTTAATGTTCTGAGTTCGGTTGTCCATATTGAGGGGACACAGGAATGTTGTGTGGCCTAAGATTTACCAGGGGCGTGAGGGGTCATAAAAAACTCACATCTTCAGACCCCTAGATCTCTCCTCCTCTGTTGAGGTTGAGAGATAATCTGTAGGCTTGTGGTCTCCTGTAACCTGACCTGATCAGGATAGTCATGACACCAGGATGGCCCGTTTCAGGCATACCTGGAAGGCTCTCCAGGTCTCCTTTGAGCACTGCACCCATTTCTCCACCGCAGGAGTCTCGGTCTGGCTCCGATGCCACGGTACCAGGACCGGCTGATAGCCCAACACGCACTGGAACGGCGTGTCGGAGTGAATTTTGGGCCATCTCGACCCATGGGACGAAACTCGCCCACTCTTCTGGGCAGTCCTGGCAATCTGACCGCAGAAACCTACCCACATCCTGGTTAACTCTCTGCACCTGCCCATTACTCTCGGGGTGAAAACCCGAGGTCAGGCTGATCGAGACTCCAAAACCCGGGACGGGAACTGCTCAGGCACCCCGTAGTGCCAGAAGACATGTGTAAACAAGGCCTCTGCAGTCTGTAGGGCTGTAGGGACCGGGCAAAGGGAGGAGACGGCAGGACTTAGAAAACCGATCCACAACGACCAGGATCGTGGTTTTCCCCTGTGACGGAGGAAGATCGGTGAGGAAGTCCAACGATAGGTGTGACCAAGGCCGCTGTGGAACGGGGAGGGGCTGTAACTTCCCTCTAGGCAGGTGTCTAGGAGCCTTACACTGGGCACACAAAGAACAGGAGGAGACATAAACCCTCACATCCTTGGCCAAGGTGGGCCACCAGTACTTCCCCCAAAGACCCCGCACCATCCTATCAATCGCCGGATGACCAGAGGGTCATCCAAGTGAGACGTACCTCCGACCAGCTGGACACTGTGGTGGAGTAGGTTCTAGCCATGACCCCCGCTCGATGTTCGCGTCCACCTCTCATACCACCGGTGCCACCAAACAAGAGGCCGGAAGTATGGGGGTGGGATCGATGGACTGCTCCTCGGTATCATAGAGACGGGACAGTGCGTCTGCCTTAGCGTTACGGGAACCTGGTCTATATGAGATGGTGAAACGAAATCTGGTGAAAAACATCGCCCACCTTGCCTGGCGAGGATTCAGTCTCCTAGCCGCCCGGATGTACTCCAGATTACGGTGGTCAGTCCAGATGAGAAAAGAGTGTTGCGCCCCCTCAAGCCAATGTCTCCACACCTTCAGGGGCCTTCACCACAGCCAGCAAATCCCGGTCCCCCACATCATAGTTTCGCGCCGCCAGACTGAGCTTCCTCAAAAAGAAAGTGCAGGGGCGAAGCTTCAGTGGCGTGCCCGAGCGCTGCGATAGCATGGCTCCAACACCAGCCTCGGACGCGTCCACCTCCACCATGAATACCAAAGAGGGGTCCGGATGAGCCAATACAGGAGCATCGGTAAACAAAGCCTTTAGACGACCAGAAGCTCTGCCCGCCTCCGCCGACCACCGCAAACGCACCAGCCCCCCTTCAGCAGTGAGGTAATGGGAGCAGCCACCTGCCCAAAACCCCGGATAAACCTCCGGTAGTAATTGGCAAACCCTACAAACCGCTGCACCTCCTTTACCGTGGTTGGAGTCGGCCAATTACGCACGGCCGCAATGTGGTCACTCTCCATCACCTCCCCAGATGTGAAAATGCGATACCCCAGGAAAGAGACGGCTTGTTTGGAGAACACACATTTCTCGGCCTTGACGTACAGGTCATGCTCCAACAGTCGCCCAAGTACCCTGCGCACCAGAGACACATGCGCGTGGCGGAATAGATCAGAATGTCATCGATATAAACCATCACACCCTGCCCGTGCAGGTCCCTGAGAATCTCGTCTACAAAGGATTGGAAGACGACTGATGGCCAGATGGAAGACGACTCATAATGGCCAGATGTGGTACTAAATGCGGTCTTCCACTTGTCTCCCTCCCGGATACGTACCAAGTTATACTCGCTCCTGAGATCCAGTTTTGAAGAAGTGTCCTCCGTGAAATGATTCCACCGCTGTGGCAATGAGGGGTAGCGGGTAACTGTACCCCACTGTGATGGAATTTATACCTCTATAGTCAATGCACGGACGCAGACCTCCCTCCTTCTTCACAAAAAATAAACTCGAGGAGGCAGGTGACGTGGAGGGCCGAATGTACCCCTGTCCCAGAGATTCGGTGACATATGTCACCATAGCCACCATTTCCTCCTGTGACAGGAGATACACATTACTCCTGGGAAGTGTGGCGTAAGGTTTATTGCACAATCCCCTCGTCGATGAGGTGGTAATTGCGTGGCCCTATTTTTACAGAGAGCGATAGCCAAATCGGCATATTCAGGGGGAATGCGCACCGATAGATACTCCCACACACCTACCTGAGCACTCCTCTGACCACCCATTTAGAGCCCCCTGTCCCCCCCCCCCCCCCGCCCCCGCGTCACCATGTCCCTAATGATCGACTATCTAGGGCATGCACGGGGAAGGGTTGGTCCATCTGAACCAAGGGAATCCCTAACTTAAGCGCGAACCCACGGTCCATAAAATTCATCACTGCGCCTGAATCTACTAGGGCTTTATGCTGGGAATGGAAGGAAAACTCAGGATAGGAAATCAACACATACATATGACCAACAGGGAGCTCTGGGTGAGCCTGGTGCTGACTCACCTGGGATGTCCGAGCAGTGCTCTGCCTGCCCTCTCGACTCCCAGACGAGCTCCTCCAGCACCGGTCGGCAGTGTGCCCTCTCCGACCACAACCGGTGCAAGGAGGCTCCTCCTCCGGTCGCCCTAGCTGCAGCACCCCCTAACTCCATGGGTGTCGGAGTGGGAGTGCTGGGAGTTGGAAAGAACAGGACCCGATCTGGACGCCCGCGAGCAGCCAACAAGTTGTCCAGCCTGATGAACATGTCTATCAGTTGGTCCAGAGTGAGGGTGGTGTCTCGACAAGGTAGCTCCCTGCGGACGTCGTCCCATAGGCTGCACCTATAGTGATCCATCAGGGACCTGTCATTCCACCCCGTACAGGTGGCCAAGGTCCAAAACTCCAGCGCGAAGTCCTGTGCGCTCCTCGTCTCCTGCCTCAGATGAAACAGACGTTCACCTTACGTTCACCCAGGTGAACTCTAGGTAATGGTCCCTTGCCAAGTCTGGACCCTCCCAGACTGCGTTGGCCCACTCCAGGGCTTTGCCCGAAAGGCAGGAGACGAGGACGTTGACACTCTCCCCTCCCAAGGGAGTCAGGTGAACGGTTGCCAGGTAAAGCGCCAGCTGGAGCAGGAACCCCTTGCACCCGGCAGCCGTCCCATCATACTCGCTTGGGAGCGCGAGCCGAATCCCGCTGGGTCCGGACGCCGCCGGAGAAGGTGGTGGTGTAGGCTGGAGAGTGGCTGAAAACGGGGTAGGGAGGCTGCTCTTCTCCCATCTCTCCATTCTCGCCATCACTTGATCCATAGCTGTCCCCAGACGGTGTAAAACCGCGGTATGCTGGAGGACTGGGAGGGCGCGTCCGCTCCTGCTGATTTTCTGGTGCGGGATTCTGTCAGTATCTCCCTAGTAGAGGTTTCCCTGCTTAACATCCTCTTGGAACTACCCATCCCTGATCCGGGAGAATTGTCATAAACTACACTAATTAGCATAGCGCAACGGTCAAAAAATATTAGTACAAAATATTAATATTCAATTGGGTGGTTAATTCTTAGTTTGGCAGAGCGGGCGCTGAGTCAGGCTGAGAGAATGTGTGACCTAATGACGGTCAGCACTACTTCCCAACTAGGGCACTATATTTCCACAGGACCCCCTGCCATACTAGGCAGACGCGGTATCCATCCACTAAAACGCTTGGTTATGCTCTCTCACCGCGGCTTTCGGCAAAAGGAACCGCTGTCAGGGAAGGGACAAATGGGTCTCTGAGTGGAAGGTGTCCTTGTCTGTCTCCTCGAAGGATAACAGTATTTCAAGTTTGTCTGTCTCTGGCGGCTCATTTCTTCATGGCTTAATTACTGCAGGCTGCAATTATCAAACAGCTGTTCACACCAACTCAGATCGCTTTGCCTTGGGGGAGATTCCTCCCGATACCCCCCCCATGCCTGACTCTTTACTTGACAGAGCTGTGTGTGTGATGTCACCCACATTGGCACTGGGGGCTGGGTTTGTCCTCTGTCACACACCAGGGGTTGTGTGTGTGTGTGTTTGTGTGTGTGTGTGTGGGCGGTGTTTTAGACCATGGGAATCTCTGTTTACACTGAAATTATCCATAATTGCCCCCCTTTCGCCATGACGTAGGCCCCAAGCTTGGGGCGCAGTAACTGGTTTCAGATATACAGAGCTATAGTACACTGCCTCTCTAAACTGTCTCCCTCAGATCTCTCTCTCTCTCGCACACACACACACACACACACACACACACACACACACACACACACACACACACACACACACACACACACACACACACACACACACACACACACACACATTTTACTTTCCCCCCATCTTCCTCCTCCCTACACTCTGTCTCTCTCTCTCTCTCTTGTCACCTCTCTCTTCCTCCCTCCCCCTCTCTCTCTATTCCCGGCTGGACATCATGGCTGGGCTAGTGAAACATCCCTGTCTCAAGTTGACGGACACAATTAATCCCAGAGACAGAGACCCAGATAGGGGCACACACTGCCCCACTTGACCTGTTGCACACGGGCCAAACCCCAAACACACACCATACAGTACAGTACATGTGAATTACCCCCCCTCTCCCATGGCATCCAAAGCCAAAGGTGGGAGTCATGGAGAGGACATTGTTAATCACAGGTGAAGTATCTTTTAAATCAACGAAAAGGGTTCTACATGCAGTTGTAACAGCAACAGGAAAATGGCTTCAAGAGCCTTGTCCAAATACCAAATACTGTTGGACTCAACTAACAACTGAAGGGATGATCTGACCAGAGAGGTCCAGGAACTTAAAAGGGAATTTCCCCCTGGGGGAATCTGGGCTTGTTTTCATCAGGTCTGAGGCCTTTCTAAGATAGTGAGTTGTGTTTCGCACATAATTGCCCAGTAGGAATGTAGATCTGGCTTAGCGCGCTGAATGATACACCCTATGAATGCTTCCGGTGTATTGATGGCGGGGGGCATTTTGCGAAGGCTCTATGTTATACTGATCACACTATATGCATCTGTGTGTGTAGATATGGTTGTCTTGGATCGATAAAGTCATTGGACATCTATCAGCCGATTCTCTGAAAGCCTTCAGCTTGTGTTGGGCGATGCTTCGTGCTCTGGCCTCTGGGGATCGATATGACAACAGCCAGTGAAAGTGCATGGCGCCAAATTCAAAACAACAGAAATCTCAAAATTAGAAATTCCTCAAACATAGATGTATTTTACACCATTTTAAAGATAAACTTGTTGTTAATCCCACCACAGTGTCCGATTTCAAAAAGGCTTTACAACGAAAGCACACCAAACGATTATGTTAGGTCTGCACCTAGTCACAGAAAAACACAGCCATTTTTCCAGCCAAAGAGAGGAGTCACAAAAGCAGAAATAGAGATAAATTAAGAGCATCTCACAGATCACTACACCTGTACATAGCCCATCTATCTACCTACCTCATACCCATACAGTACATATTTATTTATCTTGCGCCTTTGCACCCCAGTATCTCTACTTGCACATTAATCTTCTGCACATCAACCATTCCAGTGTTTAATTGCTATATTATAATTACTTTGCCACCATGGCCTATTTATTGCATTAACTCCCTTATCTTACCTCATTTGCCCTCACTGTATATAGACTTTTTGTTTTCTTTTGTTCTACTGTATTATTGACTATGTTTTGTTTATTCCATATGTAACTGTGTTGTTTGTATGTTTCGAATTCCTATGCTTTATCTTGGCCAGGTCGCAGTTGCAAATGAGAACTTGTTCTCAACTAGCCTTGCAGTGAGTTTGTTTTGTTTAAGACGAGAGTTCTAGAAGATAGTAAGTTCTAGAAGATAGTAGCAGTATCAAAAAAACAGGGCGTGAAGATGATGTGGGTTAAAATATTTGAACACCGTTTGATATGTGTTAGCAGAACAGGTTGATTTGTGCCCTATGGGGAGAGGGCGTGATGAGATGATGTGGGTTATCTATAATAGTGATATTTGAACACCGTTTGATATATGTGTAGTAGCAGTATCAATACGGAGAGAGGTTGATTTGTGCCCTATGGGGAGAGGGCGTGATGAGATGATGTGGGTTATCTATAATAGTGATATTTGCCCTATACGGAGAGAGGTTGGGCCCTAGAGGGCGTGATGAGATGATGTGGGTTATATACTTTGAGGAAGTACTGGAATAGGACAAAGTCCTGTCCCTATTCTCCAGTAATAGATTCGCAGACGTTTATGGTATCGGTTCTAATACAAAGTGTTAAGTGCCGTGACCAATGAATTATTATACGGGGAAGTGTGTGGTACTATCTTAGAACATAGTTAATAGAAGGTGTGTATTATAGACGGGAGTGAAGAAGTCTAAAACACCATTAACACCATCGAGAGTGTCTAGGGAACAAGAACTATTGATATGGCGACAAACGGACCTGCTTCTCCCTATAATATAGAGCTAGCAGAGTTTAACAAAGCCATGGAAGCGCTAAAAGAAGTGAACGAGCATTCTACCAATTCGGCTGGAATATGGGAAAAATCCAGCAAATTAGATAAAATTAGACAACATTTTCCTGCTGACGAAAAATTAAAATCTAATAATGAATTCAGGGAGGCAATTATGACTTGGCATAAGAACATAAAAACAGAATCAACAGCTCAATATACCAGCGTTTTGATGTCAGCATTCTATCAACAGCAAATGCATAACGATAAACCCAGAATGAGTAACACCACTACAGAAGGACTGGGAATGGGAGTTACAGAAGGACTGGGAATTGGAGTTACAGAAGGACTGGGAATGGGAGTTACAGAAGGACTGGGAGTTACAGAAGGACTGGGAAGGGGAGTTACAGAAGGACTGGGAATTGGAGTTACAGAAGGACTGGGAATGGGAGTTACAGAAGGACTGGGAATGGGAGTTACAGAAGGACTGGGAATGGGAGTTACAGAAGGACTGGGAGTTACAGAAGGACTGGGAATGGGAGTTACAGAAGGACTGGGAATGGGAGTTACAGAAGGACTGGGAATGGGAGTTACAGAAGGACTGGGAATGGGAGTTACAGAAGGACTGGGAATGGGAGTTACAGAAGGACTGGGAATGGGAGTTACAGAAGGACTGGGAATGGGAGTGCATTGATAGAATTTGCACTTCTGCTTTGATGGCTGGTTTTAACCCTGTGCTCAAAACGGTAATTGGGGGGGTGTAGTAGATTTAATTCAAGACGATGTTTTGAGAGTGGAACTCCGCTCACCTCGCAGACATGCAAGGGGTTAATAAGGGCCATAGAGAAAATCATTAACTATAGTTTCAATGGCAGAGACAAGACTAAGAAACGTAGCGGGGAAAAAATCCAAGCTTAAGGAGATCCTTGGGACTAACGGGCATTGGAAGGATGAGTGTAAAGTGATACTGGAACCTACTGCATTAGCAGGAAATGAACTATACAAGAGTTTGCATCTTTTTCAAAAGAGCGACAACTAATCGTTTTGAGATTAGCACGTATGGAACTTTCACGAAGCGGTATATAGTCTCTTTTCGATCGATAAGGGGTTCAAAGAGATTACACTTTCTATGTGATGGAAGACGTATGAGATCACGTTTTAACTAACTTTTAGTAGGGTACCGATGGGATTTACAAATAGTCTCACTAAATGTCATTTTGCATTGAAACAATTGTTAAAACGGTATCAATTGTAGGTTCTGTGTTAGTACAATACATGGATGATTTGTTATTAGCGTCAAAAGACAAAGGAACTAATATGCACCACATTGGTTGTCGGAACAGGGTCATAAAGCATCGCAGGACAACACACAACTAGCAAAGCAAGAGGTAACATATTTTGGGATTTTGATTTCTAAGGGCAAGATACACATTACCCGGGATCGGGTAGAAACAATTTGTTCTTTGGCCAAACACTCCTCACACGCTTAGGAAAACTTTAGGAGTTTTACATTTTGTTAGACATTTTATTTCGTCTTTCTCTGAAATTGCTGAGACACTTACAGAGTTGACGAAAGGAGGGAAGGGTCCCCATGAGAGAATAGAGTGGAATCAAGAGTGTGAGGAAGTGTTTGTCGAGTTAAAGAAGCTATTGTGTCAAGTGTTTAGCATTGGGATTGCCAAACCTAAAATGACCTTTTAACATTTTTGTTCATGAACAGGAGGGACGTTGTGGCGCGGTGGTTGTGCAGAGTCCTGGGGGTAGAGAGAGACCAGTAATGTACTGGAGTAAATCACTAGACTTGGTGGCAAAAGGAATGCCACCGTGCCTTAGGGCGGTACAGGAGACTGAAATGGTGTAGCATAACACGGCTTCCATTACAATGGGTCAAAAAGTAGATTTGTATGTTCCACACACAGTAGCAAACATAGTGAACAGCTTGAAAGCACAACATGTTACTAGTGCAAGATGGACAAAATGGGAGTTAACGTTAAATGGGGGAAATCTACAATAAGAATGGTGCTTTGAAACCTGCGTCGTTAATGCTGTTGCCTGGGGAGGGTGAATCGCATACATGTGACCCAGATCTGATTACTCCAAAACCTAGGCCTGATTTGCAAAGGACAGCATTGGAATCGGGAAAAATATTGTATACAGATGGCTCTAGTTACATGAACACAGAAGGGAAGAGAGTAAGGTAATGGGGTACTGTCATTATGTGGCCCTCTTTGGATATAGCAAGCACCAACTCTCTCTCTCTCACCACCTCTCTCTTCCCCCTACAACCAGGCTCTGTTATCTAAGGTTGTAAATTCCTGGAGGAGACTCTCTCCCTCATGCAGTATAGAAAGAGCAACGTTCATAGAACAAAGGAACTTCTTCTACATCACAGAACTTGAGAACTGAACAATATCCATGTTTTGGAGAATGTGGAACCGGTCGGTGGAGAATCCAGGTATGACCGGGCCATTTCGTTTTATGATTGTGACCTCAGGAAAGACAATACAGCCACATTACCATAACTCTGTTTATACAGGAGCCTCCGTTCTGATGCTTACATCTAATTATTGTATAAAATTAATGAGTAAAGATGAAACTATTTGTGAAATTGTGTAATGTGACTTCAAACCGTTAATGTGAGGGAATTGTATTTCTGTTTAAAGTTGAACTAAGTCATTGGCCCACCCCCATGAGCACAGACATCGATCTGGCGTCATGGGATACTTTTCCATGGTTCCGAATAAAACCCCCACCTGGAGATGCCCACTTTAGAACATGCATACGTTGATTGCCGAGAGGGCTAAGGTTTGAGTAGAGACCATGCATACCTTCAGTATAAGCTAAGGTTGTAATGGTTGTTAAACTCTGAGACTATCAATACCGACAGAATACGAGCAAAACTTCGATACTAATTACTAGTCTGCAGCTAGAATTTATGTCAATTGAATGTGAAGACAACCGCCGAAACATCTATTCTATAAGAACATTTCTGAATGTTACTCTTGTGTATCCATTCTAACCAAAGACTCCAGGGACGCAGAGAGAATCTCGAATGAACTTTCCAACAGAAAAGGAAGATTCCAACAGAAATCACGATGACACACTGAGCGTAAATATGTATATTGATTGCAATTATTCCCGAATGAGTGAGCGTTCATGTGCAAAGGATTAGCATTTAAATTATTATAATTATCAACTGTGTAGTGTCTTTTGTCTTTCGCGCCCTTCTCACTCCCTTTGTCTATCAAGCCGCCATACCGGTTTAGCCCACTAGGGCACATCCCCTATTATTTCCTTGTTACCATATCTACTTTGTTTGTTTGTTATGTATTTATGTGATTAGTTAGTTAGTTAGTAAATAAATGATTAAGACAATTGATGTATGGATGATTCATAGCAAAGACTGGGTTCGTGCAGATAACCAACAATTTACGACATTTGGAATGAGACTAACGTGAAGTAAATAATCATTCATTAATTAGAAGACTAATTGATCAGATATTACAATATCTGAAAAGTTATATTAGGAAAATTATAACTTTGTAATCTGAAGATTTTCCTTGGTGCCCCGACTTCCTAGTTAATTACATTTACATGATTATTTTAATCACGTAATAATTACAGAGAATTGATTTGATAAAATAAGTCTTCACATTAATGATGCCAAAGACACGACAGTACGCTCTATGTGGGATGCATTTGGAGTAGCTCATGATTTGGGGACATTGTGGTCACATCGGGGCATGTTAACAGCAACAGGAACACCAATAAAAATGGTCTGGAGGTAGAGGCATTATTAGAAGCATGTCAGTTACCCAGTAAATTAACAGTGGTGAAATGTGAAGCTCATGCTAGTCGTACAGATAAAATCGCCATAGGTAATCGTAGAGCAGAAGAAATGACTAAGGCCTTGGTGAGAGAAAGTGTTAGAGAACCACATGAACATATGGTGGATTCCTTACAATGAGAAATTGGCTATATTTTCCACAGGAAAACGGATTTTGGGTTTAAGATTCTAGGCGAAATGCAAGGGGAATGGATTCTAAAGTTAAAACATTTAAATTATATGGCCAAACCTAACCTAAAATGAACTGGGATCACGAGGAATTAGTATAGGGGTTACCTAACCTAAAATGAACTGGGATCACGAGGAATTAGTATAGGGGTTACCTAACCTAAAATGAACTGGGATCACGAGGAATTAGTATAGGGGTTACCTAACCTAAAATGAACTGGGATCACGAGTTACCTAACCTAAAATGAACTAGTATAGGGGTTACCTAACCTAAAATGAACTGGGATCACGAGGAATTAGTATAGGGGTTACCTAACCTAAAATGAACTGGGATCACGAGGTTACCTAACCTAAAATGAACTGGGATATAGGGGTTACCTAACCTAAAATGAACTGGGATCACGAGGAAGTATGGTAAAATGAACTGGGCATAGGGGAACTAAAATGAACTGACATTTTTATGAACTGGGTGTGGTGGTTATGACAGAATCATGGGGAAATCATGGGGAAAAGGAGACCAGTGAATCATTCGGTGGAGAGATACTGTCGCAGTGTAGTGGGATGTATTGGAAGGGGTCTTTTCAATTCAGTTAAATTGGGTATGCAGGATGAGGAAAACGTTTTGAAGAGGTATTTAAATGGTGTCTAAAAAAAAAAATACAAAAAAAATCCTAATGAGATACGATCTCATTAGAAATTAACGGAACAGGGGGATTTAATTATAAAATTAATGAGAATCACCATTCTCTATCAAAATTGTACCATTACTTTAGGAGATTATTATTTTATCCGTAGGGAGTTATAAGAGTCGTAATTCTAAGTTGATTAGTTATTTGAATTTCTTTATTTTTGATTGAACATGTTTTTGTTTAATCACGTGTTTGAAAGCGGTAAATGACCAGTTCCCTGAGGTCCTGGTCTTTGTGCTACTTATACAGTGGTACTGTGTTCAGGCTGCATATAGAAAGGGAAATATATGTTAATAAGGGATACCAGTTATTTCAAATGGATTGTGATATATGTATTGCTGATTTCATGTCACCAGATTGGGATCATGGAGTGGGAATTCTGCGAGGGGTTAGGGTGCTAACTTCATGATGTGGTAACTCTTCCTAGAGGTCGCCAGTAGAATAAGGGAGTACGGACTACTTTAGAAAATGGTTTTAGCAGGAACAGTATGTTATGCTTTTTGACATTTGTCTTAGAGATGTTATTAAGAAAAGGTTAATGTAATAATTTGTCATATAGTCAATGTTTGTCTGGTTTCCTGAAACAGAAATGTAATGAACTTAACTGTTATGATCTGTGCTTTTTGAGGTTATCATGGAAGGTAACGTCAGATTGTGTCTTAATGCATGGTAGGAATAATTTGACCATAGACAGTGTGTGTAAACCTCAAAACCCTCCCTAACCGGCTGAAGAAAGAGCGACAAAGGCAGGCAATGAGAGACAGTGACCTTTACCACTCCTATCTGAGTCTGAGCCATAAACCAGGACGGGGGTGCTGAGAGCGCGTATGGAGTGAGCGTGGAGAGAGAGAACAAGCTCAGGTGAGAGACTCGTGTATGTAGGGGAAACGTAAGTATCGACTTGGATATTAAAATCGAGACATTATCAAGGGCCACGATGTTTTAGTTGTGATTGGGGTACAGCGAGAGAGAGGATTGCTAAAGCACGATGAGGGGTAGGGGCGCTGATAACATTTATTTGGCCGAGAGTCTCCAGAAACATTTCTCTAAGTGTCATCCTGAGGGGAGGTGGTTTGTGTTGGGGGGGTGGATGACAGCTTGGGGGGGGGTGGATGACAGCTTGGGTTTTTAGTTTTACCCTGTATTCAGAGTTTTAATGTTACATCGCATCAATGAGTGGTGCTAAGTTATTAAACATGTACTTTCTTTCTCTCTTTCCTTTTCAAGCCAATCTGTTTTTAGGTTTTGTGGAACATGAGGGTGTTCATTGTTCCAGAGGAGGGAATTATGTATATTGACTAACTGATTTGAGAATGTGTTAGTATGTATATAACTGTAGAAAATGCATTAGGAGTAGTGACTAGTGTGTTATGGGTTAGATGTAATAATAGAGTATAGTGTGTTATGGGTTAGATGTAGTGATAGAGTATAGTGTGTTATGGGTTAGATGTAGTGATAGAGTATAGTGTGTTATGGGTTAGATGTAATGATAGAGTATAGTGTGTTATGGGTTAGATGTAATGATATAGTATAGTGTGTTATGGGTTAGATGTAGTGATAGAGTATAGTGTGTTATGGGTTAGATGTAATGATAGAGTATAGTGTGTTATGGGTTAGATGTAGTGATAGAGTATAGGGTGTTATGGGTTAGATGTAGTGATAGAGGAGTATAGTGTGTTATGGGTTAGATGTAGTGATAGATAATAGTGTGTTATGGGTTAGATGTAATGATAGAGTATAGTGTGTTATGGGTTAGATGTAATGATAAAGGAGTATCATTCCCAGAGACTGTATATTGTTTCAGGAGATAGCTCATAGAAGAGGGAGGACAGCTAACTGTACACAATATGGGGATTTAGTTGAACATTATACATACCCAGATCATGGTGAGAGTAGAAGAGATACCAGTGACATTTCAGACATTATGGTAAACTTTCAGGACACCTGTGAGTTTTGTTAGGTTGGATATTATTCCCAACTCATTCATTTTTCTCCCGTTTCTAACAGCCGGTGAACATTTGACAGATTACATGCAGGAGGTTTTCTCATGGCAGAGGCTGTAGGGACAGTAACTGAAGGAGTAGTAGGGACAGTAACTGAAGGAGCTGTAGGGACAGTAACTGAAGGAGTAGTAGGGACAGTAACTGAAGGAGTAGTAGGGACAGTAACTGAAGGAGTAGCAGGGACAGTAACTGAAGGAGCTGTAGGGACAGTAACTGATGGAGCTGTAGGGACAGTAACTGAAGGAGCTGTAGGGACAGTAACTGAAGGAGCTGTAGGGACAGTAACTGAAGGAGTAGTAGGGACAGTAACTGATGGAGCTGTAGGGACAGTAACTGAAGGAGCTGTAGGGACAGTAACTGAAGGAGTAGTAGGGACAGTAACTGAAGGAGTACCAGGGACAGTAACTGAAGGAGTACCAGGGACAGTAACTGATGGAGCTGTAGGGACAGTAACTGATGGAGCTGTAGGGACAGTAACTGAAGGAGTAGTAGGGACAGTAACTGATGGAGCTGTAGGGACAGTAACTGATGGAGCTGTAGGGACAGTAACTGATGGTGCTGTTGGGACAGTAACTGAAGGAGTAGCAGGGACAGTAACTGATGGAGCTGTAGGGACAGTAACTGAAGGAGTAGTAGGGACAGTAACTGATGGAGCTGTAGGGACAGTAACTGATGGAGCTGTAGGGACAGTAACTGATGGTGCTGTTGGGACAGTAACTGAAGGAGTAGCAGGGACAGTAACTGATGGAGCAGTAGTGACAGTAACTGATGGAGCTGTAGGGACAGTAACTGATGGAGCTGTAGGGACAGTAACTGAAGGAGCTATATGGACAGTAACTGAAGGAGTAGTAGGGACAGTAACTGAAGGAGTAGTAGGGACAGTAACTGAAGGAGCTGTAGGGACAGTAACTGAAGGAGTAGTAGGGACAGTAACTGAAGGATTAGTAGCGACAGTAACTGATGGAGCTGTAGGGACAGTAACTGATGGAGCTGTAGGGACAGTAACTGATGGAGCTGTAGGGACAGTACCTGAAGGAGCTGTAGGGACAGTAACTGAAGGAGTAGTAGGGACAGTAACTGAAGGAGTAGCAGGGACAGTAACTGATGGAGCTGTAGGGACAGTAACTGATGGAGCTGCAGGGACAGTAACTGAAGGAGCAGCAGGGACAGTAACTGAAGGAGTAGTAGGGACAGTAACTGAAGGAGTAGTAGGGACAGTAACTGAAGGAGCTGTAGGGACAGTAACTGAAGGAGTAGTAGGGACAGTAACTGAAAGAGTAGCAGGGACAGTAACTGATGGAGCTGTAGGGACAGTAACTGAAGGAGTAGTAGGGCCAGTAACTGAAGGAGTAGCAGGGACAGTAACTGATGGAGCTGTAGGGACAGTAACTGATGGAGCTGTAGGGACAGTAACTGATGGAGCTGTAGGGACAGTAACTGAAGGAGCTGTAGGGACAGTAACTGAAGGAGCTGTAGGGACAGTAACTGAAGGAGTAGTAGGGACAGTAACTGATGGAGCTGTAGGGACAGTAACTGAAGGAGCTGTAGGGACAGTAACTGAAGGAGTAGTAGGGACAGTAACTGAAGGAGTACCAGGGACAGTAACTGAAGGAGTACCAGGGACAGTAACTGATGGAGCTGTAGGGACAGTAACTGATGGAGCTGTAGGGACAGTAACTGAAGGAGTAGTAGGGACAGTAACTGATGGAGCTGTAGGGACAGTAACTGATGGAGCTGTAGGGACAGTAACTGATGGTGCTGTTGGGACAGTAACTGAAGGAGTAGCAGGGACAGTAACTGATGGAGCAGTAGTGACAGTAACTGATGGAGCTGTAGGGACAGTAACTGATGGAGCTGTAGGGACAGTAACTGAAGGAGCTATATGGACAGTAACTGAAGGAGTAGTAGGGACAGTAACTGAAGGAGTAGTAGGGACAGTAACTGAAGGAGCTGTAGGGACAGTAACTGAAGGAGTAGTAGGGACAGTAACTGAAGGATTAGTAGCGACAGTAACTGATGGAGCTGTAGGGACAGTAACTGATGGAGCTGTAGGGACAGTAACTGATGGAGCTGTAGGGACAGTAACTGAAGGAGCTGTAGGGACAGTAACTGAAGGAGTAGTAGGGACAGTAACTGAAGGAGTAGCAGGGACAGTAACTGATGGAGCTGTAGGGACAGTAACTGATGGATCTGCAGGGACAGTAACTGAAGGAGCAGCAGGGACAGTAACTGAAGGAGTAGTAGGGACAGTAACTGAAGGAGTAGTAGGGACAGTAACTGAAGGAGCTGTAGGGACAGTAACTGAAGGAGTAGTAGGGACAGTAACTGAAAGAGTAGCAGGGACAGTAACTGATGGAGCTGTAGGGACAGTAACTGAAGGAGTAGTAGGGCCAGTAACTGAAGGAGTAGCAGGGACAGTAACTGATGGAGCTGTAGGGACAGTAACTGAAGGAGTAGTAGGGCCAGTAACTGAAGGAGTAGCAGGGACAGTAACTGATGGAGCTGTAGGGACAGTAACTGATGGAGCTGTAGGGACAGTAACTGATGGTGCTGTTGGGACAGTAACTGATGGAGCTGTAGGGACAGTAACTGATGGAGCTGTAGGGACAGTAACTGAAGGAGTAGCAGGGACAGTAACTGATGGAGCAGTAGTGACAGTAACTGATGGAGCTGTAGGGACAGTAACTGATGGAGCTGTAGGGACAGTAACTGAAGGAGCTATATGGACAGTAACTGAAGGAGTAGTAGGGACAGTAACTGAAGGAGTAGTAGGGACAGTAACTGAAGGAGCTGTAGGGACAGTAACTGAAGGAGTAGTAGGGACAGTAACTGAAGGATTAGTAGCGACAGTAACTGATGGAGCTGTAGGGACAGTAACTGATGGAGATGTAGGGACAGTAACTGAAGGAGCTGTAGGGACAGTAACTGAAGGAGCTATATGGACAGTAACTGAAGGAGTAGTAGGGACAGTAACTGAAGGAGTAGTAGGGACAGTAACTGAAGGAGCTGTAGGGACAGTAACTGAAGGAGTAGTAGGGACAGTAACTGAAGGATTAGTAGCGACAGTAACTGAAGGAGCTGTAGGGACAGTAACTGAAGGAGTAGTAGGGACAGTAACTGAAGGAGTAGCAGGGACAGTAACTGATGGAGCTGTAGGGACAGTAACTGATGGAGCTGTAGGGACAGTAACTGATGGAGCTGTAGGGACAATAACTGAAGGAGCAGCAGGGACAGTAACTGAAGGAGCAGCAGGGACAGTAACTGATGGAGCTGTAGGGACAGTAACTGAAGGAGCTGTAGGGACATTAACTGAAGGAGCAGTAGGGCCAGTAACTGAAGGAGTAGCAGGGACAGTAACTGATGGAGCTGTAGGGAGAGTAACTGAAGGAGTAGTAGGAACAGTAACTGAAAGAGTAGCAGGGACAGTAACTGATGGAGCTGTAGGGACAGTAACTGAAGGAGTAGTAGGGCCAGTAACTGAAGGAGTAGCAGGGACAGTATCTGATGGAGCTGTAGGGACAGTAACTGATGGAGCTGTAGGGACAGTAACTGATGGAGCTGTAGGGACAGTAACTGATGGAGCTGTAGGGACAGTAACTGAAGGAGCTGTAGGGACAGTAACTGATGGAGCTGTAGGGACAGTAACTGACGGAGCTGTAGGGACAGTAACTGAAGGAGCTGTAGGAACAGTAACTGATGGAGCTGTAGGGACAGTAACTGAAGGAGCTGTAGGGACAGTATCTGATGGAGCTGTAGGGACAGTAACTGAATGAGCTGTAGGAACAGTAACTGATGAAGCTGTAGGGACAGTAACTGAAGGAGCTGTAGGGACAGTAACTGATGGAACTGTAGGGACAGTAACTGGTGGAGCTGTAGGGACAGTAACTGAGGGAGCTGCAGGGACAGTAACTAATGGAGCTGTAGGGACAGTAACTGAAGGAGTAGTAGGGACAGTAACTGAAGGAGCTGTAGGGACAGTAACTGAAGGAGTAGTAGGGACAGTAACTGAAGGATTAGTAGCGACAGTAACTGATGGAGCTGTAGGGACAGTAACTGATGGAGCTGTAGGGACAGTAACTGATGGAGCTGTACGGACAGTAACTGAAGGAGCTGTAGGGACAGTAACTGAAGGAGTAGTAGGGACAGTAACTGAAGGAGTAGCAGGGACAGTAACTGATGGAGCTGTAGGGACAGTAACTGATGGAGCAGTAGGGACAGTAACTGATGGAGCTGTAGGGACAATAACTGAAGGAGCAGCAGGGACAGTAACTGAAGGAGCAGCAGGGACAGTAACTGATGGAGCTGTAGGGACAGTAACTGAAGGAGCTGTAGGGACATTAACTGAAGGAGCAGTAGGGCCAGTAACTGAAGGAGTAGCAGGGACAGTAACTGATGGAGCTGTAGGGAGAGTAACTGAAGGAGTAGTAGGGACAGTAACTGAAGGAGTAGTAGGAACAGTAACTGAAAGAGTAGCAGGGACAGTAACTGATGGAGCTGTAGGGACAGTAACTGAAGGAGTAGTAGGGCCAGTAACTGAAGGAGTAGCAGGGACAGTGTCTGATGGAGCTGTAGGGACAGTAACTGATGGAGCTGTAGGGACAGTAACTGATGGAGCTGTAGGGACAGTAACTGATGGAGCTGTAGGGACAGTAACTGAAGGAGCTGTAGGGACAGTAACTGATGGAGCTGTAGGGACAGTAACTGACGGAGCTGTAGGGACAGTAACTGAAGGAGCTGTAGGAACAGTAACTGATGGAGCTGTAGGGACAGTAACTGAAGGAGCTGTAGGGACAGTATCTGATGGAGCTGTAGGGACAGTAACTGAATGAGCTGTAGGAACAGTAACTGATGAAGCTGTAGGGACAGTAACTGAAGGAGCTGTAGGGACAGTAACTGATGGAACTGTAGGGACAGTAACTGATGGAGCTGTAGGGACAGTAACTGGTGGAGCTGTAGGCACAGTAACTGAGGGAGCTGCAGGGACAGTAACTAATGGAGATGTAGGGACAGTAACTGAAGGATTAGTAGCGACAGTAACTGATGGAGCTGTAGGGACAGTAACTGATGGAGCTGTAGGGACAGTAACTGATGGAGCTGTACGGACAGTAACTGAAGGAGCTGTAGGGACAGTAACTGAAGGAGTAGTAGGGACAGTAACTGAAGGAGTAGCAGGGACAGTAACTGATGGAGCTGTAGGGACAGTAACTGATGGAGCAGTAGGGACAGTAACTGATGGAGCTGTAGGGACAATAACTGAAGGAGCAGCAGGGACAGTAACTGAAGGAGCAGCAGGGACAGTAACTGATGGAGCTGTAGGGACAGTAACTGAAGGAGCTGTAGGGACATTAACTGAAGGAGCAGTAGGGCCAGTAACTGAAGGAGTAGCAGGGACAGTAACTGATGGAGCTGTAGGGAGAGTAACTGAAGGAGTAGTAGGGACAGTAACTGAAGGAGTAGTAGGAACAGTAACTGAAAGAGTAGCAGGGACAGTAACTGATGGAGCTGTAGGGACAGTAACTGAAGGAGTAGTAGGGCCAGTAACTGAAGGAGTAGCAGGGACAGTATCTGATGGAGCTGTAGGGACAGTAACTGATGGAGCTGTAGGGACAGTAACTGATGGAGCTGTAGGGACAGTAACTGATGGAGCTGTAGGGACAGTAACTGAAGGAGCTGTAGGGACAGTAACTGATGGAGCTGTAGGGACAGTAACTGACGGAGCTGTAGGGACAGTAACTGAAGGAGCTGTAGGAACAGTAACTGATGGAGCTGTAGGGACAGTAACTGAAGGAGCTGTAGGGACAGTATCTGATGGAGCTGTAGGGACAGTAACTGAATGAGCTGTAGGAACAGTAACTGATGAAGCTGTAGGGACAGTAACTGAAGGAGCTGTAGGGACAGTAACTGATGGAACTGTAGGGACAGTAACTGATGGAGCTGTAGGGACAGTAACTGGTGGAGCTGTAGGGACAGTAACTGAGGGAGCTGCAGGGACAGTAACTAATGGAGCTGTAGGGACAGTAACTGAAGGATTAGTAGCGACAGTAACTGATGGAGCTGTAGGGACAGTAACTGATGGAGCTGTAGGGACAGTAACTGATGGAGCTGTACGGACAGTAACTGAAGGAGCTGTAGGGACAGTAACTGAAGGAGTAGTAGGGACAGTAACTGAAGGAGTAGCAGGGACAGTAACTGATGGAGCTGTAGGGACAGTAACTGATGGAGCAGTAGGGACAGTAACTGATGGAGCTGTAGGGACAATAACTGAAGGAGCAGCAGGGACAGTAACTGAAGGAGCAGCAGGGACAGTAACTGATGGAGCTGTAGGGACAGTAACTGAAGGAGCTGTAGGGACATTAACTGAAGGAGCAGTAGGGCCAGTAACTGAAGGAGTAGCAGGGACAGTAACTGATGGAGCTGTAGGGAGAGTAACTGAAGGAGTAGTAGGGACAGTAACTGAAGGAGTAGTAGGAACAGTAACTGAAAGAGTAGCAGGGACAGTAACTGATGGAGCTGTAGGGACAGTAACTGAAGGAGTAGTAGGGCCAGTAACTGAAGGAGTAGCAGGGACAGTATCTGATGGAGCTGTAGGGACAGTAACTGATGGAGCTGTAGGGACAGTAACTGATGGAGCTGTAGGGACAGTAACTGATGGAGCTGTAGGGACAGTAACTGAAGGAGCTGTAGGGACAGTAACTGATGGAGCTGTAGGGACAGTAACTGACGGAGCTGTAGGGACAGTAACTGAAGGAGCTGTAGGAACAGTAACTGATGGAGCTGTAGGGACAGTAACTGAAGGAGCTGTAGGGACAGTATCTGATGGAGCTGTAGGGACAGTAACTGAAGGAGCTGTAGGAACAGTAACTGATGAAGCTGTAGGGACAGTAACTGAAGGAGCTGTAGGGACAGTAACTGATGGAACTGTAGGGACAGTAACTGATGGAGCTGTAGGGACAGTAACTGGTGGAGCTGTAGGGACAGTAACTGAGGAGCTGTAGGGACAGTAACTAATGGAGCTGTAGGGACAGTAACTGATGGAGCTGTAGGGACAGTAACTGATGGAGCTGTAGGGACAGTAACTGATGGAGCTGTAGGGACAGTAACTGAAGGAGCTGTAGGAACAGTAACTGATGGAGCTGTAGGGACAGTAACTGAAGGAGCTGTAGGGACAGTAACTGAAGGAGTAGTAGGGACAGTAACTGAAGGATTAGTAGCGACAGTAACTGATGGAGCTGTAGGGACAGTAACTGATGGAGCTGTAGGGACAGTAACTGAAGGAGCTGTAGGGACAGTAACTGAAGGAGTAGTAGGGACAGTAACTGAAGGAGTAGCAGGGACAGTAACTGATGGAGCTGTAGGGACAGTAACTGATGGAGCTGTAGGGACAGTAACTGATGGAGCTGTAGGGACAATAACTGAAGGAGCAGCAGGGACAGTAACTGAAGGAGCAGCAGGGACAGTAACTGATGGAGCTGTAGGGACAGTAACTGAAGGAGCTGTAGGGACATTAACTGAAGGAGCAGTAGGGCCAGTAACTGAAGGAGTAGCAGGGACAGTAACTGATGGAGCTGTAGGGACAGTAACTGGTGGAGCTGTAGGGACAGTAACTGAGGAGCTGTAGGGACAGTAACTAATGGAGCTGTAGGGACAGTAACTGATGGAGCTGTAGGGACAGTAACTGATGGAGCTGTAGGGACAGTAACTGATGGAGCTGTAGGGACAGTAACTGAAGGAGCTGTAGGAACAGTAACTGATGGAGCTGTAGGGACAGTAACTGAAGGAGCTGTAGGGACAGTAACTGAAGGAGTAGTAGGGACAGTAACTGAAGGATTAGTAGCGACAGTAACTGATGGAGCTGTAGGGACAGTAACTGATGGAGCTGTAGGGACAGTAACTGATGGAGCTGTAGGGACAATAACTGAAGGAGCTGTAGGGACAGTAACTGAAGGAGTAGTAGGGACAGTAACTGAAGGAGTAGCAGGGACAGTAACTGATGGAGCTGTAGGGACAGTAACTGATGGATCTGTAGGGACAGTAACTGATGGAGCTGTAGGGACAATAACTGATGGAGCTGTAGGGACAGTAACTGAAGGAGCTGTAGGGACATTAACTGAAGGAGCAGTAGGGCCAGTAACTGAAGGAGTAGCAGGGACAGTAACTGATGGAGCTGTAGGGAGAGTAACTGAAGGAGTAGTAGGGACAGTAACTGAAGGAGTAGTAGGAACAGTAACTGAAAGAGTAGCAGGGACAGTAACTGATGGAGCTGTAGGGACAGTAACTGAAGGAGTAGTAGGGCCAGTAACTGAAGGAGTAGCAGGGACAGTATCTGATGGAGCTGTAGGGACAGTAACTGAAGGAGCTGTAGGGACAGTAACTGATGGAGCTGTAGGGACAGTAACTGACGGAGCTGTAGGGACAGTAACTGAAGGAGCTGTAGGAACAGTAACTGAAGGAGCTGTAGGGACAGTAACTGAAGGAGTAGTAGGGACAGTAACTGAAGGAGTAGCAGGGACAGTAACTGATGGAGCTGTAGGGACAGTAACTGATGGAGCTGTAGGGACAGTAACTGATGGAGCTGTAGGGACAGTAACTGATGGAGCTGTAGGGACAGTAACTGAAGGAGCTGTAGGGACAGTAACTGAGGGAGCTGTAGGGACAGTAACTGAAGGAGTAGTAGGGACAGTAACTGAAGGATTAGTAGCGACAGTAACTGATGGAGCTGT
The DNA here is from genome assembly GCF_034236695.1 of Oncorhynchus nerka. Classification (NCBI taxonomy): domain Eukaryota; kingdom Metazoa; phylum Chordata; class Actinopteri; order Salmoniformes; family Salmonidae; genus Oncorhynchus; species Oncorhynchus nerka. Next base: position 12,189,221 of record NC_088420.1, on the reverse strand, counting down.
AGGGACAGTAACTGATGGAGCTGTAGGGACAGTAACTGATGGAGCTGTAGGGACAGTAACTGAAGGAGCTGTAGGGACAGTAACTGAAGGAGTAGCAGGGACAGTAACTGATGGAGCTGTAGGGACAGTAACTGATGGAGCTGTAGGGACAGTAACTGATGGAGCTGTAGGGACAATAACTGAAGGAGCAGCAGGGACAGTAACTGAAGGAGCAGCAGGGACAGTAACTGATGGAGCTGTAGGGACAGTAACTGAAGGAGCTGTAGGGACATTAACTGAAGGAGCAGTAGGGCCAGTAACTGAAGGAGTAGCAGGGACAGTAACTGATGGAGCTGTAGGGAGAGTAACTGAAGGAGTAGTAGGGACAGTAACTGAAGGAGTAGTAGGAACAGTAACTGAAAGAGTAGCAGGGACAGTAACTGATGGAGCTGTAGGGACAGTAACTGAAGGAGTAGTAGGGCCAGTAACTGAAGGAGTAGCAGGGACAGTATCTGATGGAGCTGTAGGGACAGTAACTGATGGAGCTGTAGGGACAGTAACTGATGGAGCTGTAGGGACAGTAACTGATGGAGCTGTAGGGACAGTAACTGAAGGAGCTGTAGGGACAGTAACTGATGGAGCTGTAGGGACAGTAACTGACAGAGCTGTAGGGACAGTAACTGAAGGAGCTGTAGGAACAGTAACTGAAGGAGCTGTAGGGACAGTAACTGAAGGAGTAGTAGGGACAGTAACTGAAGGAGTAGCAGGGACAGTAACTGATGGAGCTGTAGGGACAGTAACTGATGGAGCTGTAGGGACAGTAACTGATGGAGCTGTAGGGACAATAACTGAAGGAGCAGCAGGGACAGAAACTGAAGGAGCAGCAGGGACAGTAACTGATGGAGCTGTAGGGACAGTAACTGAAGGAGCTGTAGGGACATTAACTGAAGGAGCAGTAGGGCCAGTAACTGAAGGAGTAGCAGGGACAGTAACTGATGGAGCTGTAGGGAGAGTAACTGATGGAGCTGTAGGGACAGTAACTGATGGAGCTGTAGGGACAGTAACTGATGGTGCTGTTGGGACAGTAACTGATGGAGCTGTAGGGACAGTAACTGATGGAGCTGTAGGGACAGTAACTGAAGGAGTAGCAGGGACAGTAACTGATGGAGCAGTAGTGACAGTAACTGATGGAGCTGTAGGGACAGTAACTGATGGAGCTGTAGGGACAGTAACTGAAGGAGCTATATGGACAGTAACTGAAGGAGTAGTAGGGACAGTAACTGAAGGAGTAGTAGGGACAGTAACTGAAGGAGCTGTAGGGACAGTAACTGAAGGAGTAGTAGGGACAGTAACTGAAGGATTAGTAGCGACAGTAACTGATGGAGCTGTAGGGACAGTAACTGATGGAGATGTAGGGACAGTAACTGAAGGAGCTGTAGGGACAGTAACTGAAGGAGCTATATGGACAGTAACTGAAGGAGTAGTAGGGACAGTAACTGAAGGAGTAGTAGGGACAGTAACTGAAGGAGCTGTAGGGACAGTAACTGAAGGAGTAGTAGGGACAGTAACTGAAGGATTAGTAGCGACAGTAACTGATGGAGCTGTAGGGACAGTAACTGATGGAGCTGTAGGGACAGTAACTGAAGGAGCTGTAGGGACAGTAACTGAAGGAGTAGTAGGGACAGTAACTGAAGGAGTAGCAGGGACAGTAACTGATGGAGCTGTAGGGACAGTAACTGATGGAGCTGTAGGGACAGTAACTGATGGAGCTGTAGGGACAATAACTGAAGGAGCAGCAGGGACAGTAACTGAAGGAGCAGCAGGGACAGTAACTGATGGAGCTGTAGGGACAGTAACTGAAGGAGCTGTAGGGACATTAACTGAAGGAGCAGTAGGGCCAGTAACTGAAGGAGTAGCAGGGACAGTAACTGATGGAGCTGTAGGGAGAGTAACTGAAGGAGTAGTAGGGACAGTAACTGAAGGAGTAGTAGGAACAGTAACTGAAAGAGTAGCAGGGACAGTAACTGATGGAGCTGTAGGGACAGTAACTGAAGGAGTAGTAGGGCCAGTAACTGAAGGAGTAGCAGGGACAGTATCTGATGGAGCTGTAGGGACAGTAACTGATGGAGCTGTAGGGACAGTAACTGATGGAGCTGTAGGGACAGTAACTGATGGAGCTGTAGGGACAGTAACTGAAGGAGCTGTAGGGACAGTAACTGATGGAGCTGTAGGGACAGTAACTGACGGAGCTGTAGGGACAGTAACTGAAGGAGCTGTAGGAACAGTAACTGATGGAGCTGTAGGGACAGTAACTGAAGGAGCTGTAGGGACAGTATCTGATGGAGCTGTAGGGACAGTAACTGAATGAGCTGTAGGAACAGTAACTGATGAAGCTGTAGGGACAGTAACTGAAGGAGCTGTAGGGACAGTAACTGATGGAACTGTAGGGACAGTAACTGAGGGAGCTGTAGGGACAGTAACTAATGGAGCTGTAGGGACAGTAACTGAAGGAGTAGTAGGGACAGTAACTGAAGGAGCTGTAGGGACAGTAACTGAAGGAGTAGTAGGGACAGTAACTGAAGGATTAGTAGCGACAGTAACTGATGGAGCTGTAGGGACAGTAACTGATGGAGCTGTAGGGACAGTAACTGATGGAGCTGTACGGACAGTAACTGAAGGAGCTGTAGGGACATTAACTGAAGGAGTAGTAGGGACAGTAACTGAAGGAGTAGCAGGGACAGTAACTGATGGAGCTGTAGGGACAGTAACTGAAGGAGTAGTAGGGCCAGTAACTGAAGGAGTAGCAGGGACAGTATCTGATGGAGCTGTAGGGACAGTAACTGATGGAGCTGTAGGGACAGTAACTGATGGAGCTGTAGGGACAGTAACTGATGGAGCTGTAGGGACAGTAACTGAAGGAGCTGTAGGGACAGTAACTGATGGAGCTGTAGGGACAGTAACTGACGGAGCTGTAGGGACAGTAACGGAAGGAGCTGTAGGAACAGTAACTGATGGAGCTGTAGGGACAGTAACTGAAGGAGCTGTAGGGACAGTATCTGATGGAGCTGTAGGGACAGTAACTGAAGGAGCTGTAGGAACAGTAACTGATGAAGCTGTAGGGACAGTAACTGAAGGAGCTGTAGGGACAGTAACTGATGGAACTGTAGGGACAGTAACTGATGGAGCTGTAGGGACAGTAACTGGTGGAGCTGTAGGGACAGTAACTGAGGGAGCTGTAGGGACAGTAACTAATGGAGCTGTAGGGACAGTAACTGATGGAGCTGTAGGGACAGTAACTGATGGAGCTGTAGGGACAGTAACTGAAGGAGCTGTAGGGACAGTAACTGATGGAGCTGTAGGGACAGTAACTGACGGAGCTGTAGGGACAGTAACGGAAGGAGCTGTAGGAACAGTAACTGATGGAGCTGTAGGGACAGTAACTGAAGGAGCTGTAGGGACAGTATCTGATGGAGCTGTAGGGACAGTAACTGAAGGAGCTGTAGGAACAGTAACTGATGAAGCTGTAGGGACAGTAACTGAAGGAGCTGTAGGGACAGTAACTGATGGAACTGTAGGGACAGTAACTGATGGAGCTGTAGGGACAGTAACTGGTGGAGCTGTAGGGACAGTAACTGAGGGAGCTGTAGGGACAGTAACTAATGGAGCTGTAGGGACAGTAACTGATGGAGCTGTAGGGACAGTAACTGATGGAGCTGTAGGGACAGTAACTGATGGAGCTGTAGGGACAGTAACTGAAGGAGCTGTAGGAACAGTAACTGATGGAGCTGTAGGGACAGTAACTGAAGGAGCTGTAGGGACAGTAACTGAAGGAGTAGTAGGGACAGTAACTGAAGGATTAGTAGCGACAGTAACTGATGGAGCTGTAGGGACAGTAACTGATGGAGCTGTAGGGACAGTAACTGAAGGAGCTGTAGGGACAGTAACTGAAGGAGTAGTAGGGACAGTAACTGAAGGAGTAGCAGGGACAGTAACTGATGGAGCTGTAGGGACAGTAACTGATGGAGCTGTAGGGACAGTAACTGATGGAGCTGTAGGGACAATAACTGAAGGAGCAGCAGGGACAGTAACTGAAGGAGCAGCAGGGACAGTAACTGATGGAGCTGTAGGGACAGTAACTGAAGGAGCTGTAGGGACATTAACTGAAGGAGCAGTAGGGCCAGTAACTGAAGGAGTAGCAGGG